>NW_021637296.1:0-103614 GCF_004799145.2 Neltuma alba
TCTCTCTAAATAGTTATCTAGATCTTATATTAGGGATCATTAGAGGTAATATTAAATATCATTACTCTAATAAGTATTTCACTAGGAATGTTAAAAATAAAGATATTTTTTTTGAATAAATTTTGTAGAATGGAAAGAGAAGGATTGTGATGGCAAAAAAAAAAAAAAAACAACAACGGAGAGAAGGGTTGGAAATAATTTTAAAATTAAAAGACTAAATTATCTCTCACTTTTGAGTTAGAAAAAGAATTAGGTATTTTACTTTTTGTTTTTGATGCCACGTTGTACAGCAACCTTGTCTTTGAACGGAGAAATGTAAAATAATTGAGGGAGAAAAAAGAGTGATCCATTAGCTTATAGACGCCACCCCAGGTCAAAATTTCTGAACTTGGTTTCGCAGATTTAATAATCTGCGAAAAAGTTCATCTGCGAAACCAAGTTCAGTGTCACCATCAGTGTCACTGTTGAATCCGCAAAAAAGTTCATTTGCGAAACCAAGTTCAGTGTCACCATCAGTGTCACCGTTAGTAGTTCAGTGTCATTGTTGAGTCCGCGAAAAAGTTCATTTGCGGAACCAAGTTCAGTGTCACCATCAGTGTCACCGTCAGTAGTTCAGTGTCACTGTTGAGTCCGCGAAAAAGTTCATTTGCGAATAGTTCAGTGTCACTGTTGAGTCCGCGAAAAAGTTCATTTGCGAAACCAAGTTCAGTGTCACCATCAGTGTCACTGTCGGTGACACTGATGGTGACACTGAACTACTGACGGTGACACTGATGGTGACACTGAACTTGGTTTCGCAAATGAACTTTTTCGTGGACTCAACAGTGACACTGATGGTGACACTGAACTTAGTTTCGCAGATGAACTTTTTCGCAGACTTTTGAATCTGCGAAACCAAGTTCAGAAATTTTGACCTGGGGTGGCGTCTATAAGCTAATGGATCACTCTTTTTTCTCCCTCAATTATTTCACACTCTTCTCAATGTGGGACCTCTTGGCTTTATTGAAATCAAGCAGCCTCCTCATCTGCATGCAGCAAACCAAAACCCACGCCCTTTTTCTTTCTATATAAACTGCCACCGATCACTCCTATCTTCTCACTTCATCAATACACAAAACAAACAAAGGAAAAAAAAAACTGTACGTCAGAGTCCCGGAGAAAGGCAGATAGGTAGTTAAGTTGCAGGAGTATTGGCGATGAAGAAGAAGATGGGCGCGATCAGTCTGATGGTGATGGTGGCGCTGATCCTTGCCGCGGCGGAGCTGCCCCACATGGCTGAGGCGGTGACTAGCAGTCCGGCAGCTCGGAGTCCCTGCATCGGAGCAATAACGTCTTCCTCTCCGCCGTCGAGCCAGTGCTGCCAGAAGCTGAAGGAGCAGAAGCGATGTCTGTGTGGGTACCTCAAGAACCCTAGTCTGAGGCAGTATGTTAACTCTTCTGGGGCCAAGAAGGTTGCTTCTACCTCAAGAAGGTTTGTTTGCTTTCTCTCTCTCAGTTATGTGCTTCTTCACCATCAACACTGTTTTTCTCAAAGCACAGTTTGCTTTTTTTGCAGTTCAGAGCCCTGGCATGGTACCTTTGTATTCTTAATCACAGCGATAGGCATGGTGGTTCAAATGCACTTTCACCGCTCATCCCCCGTCAACGAGCACTCCGCAGAGATGTGGATCTTCATAGGATGCTTGTTCCTTTTTGCCTTTTCATCTGCCTACTACAAGTCTCACTCCTCCAACTCAAATGATAATTCCCCATATCTCGAACTCTCATCCCATATAGCTGTAATCTCAGGAGGCATGGCTTGTGCTGTCCTAATATCTGTGTTGGTTTCTAAACCTGTTATACCGCTCATCATCATTATATACCTCATGTGCCTCCTCATATATTTTGCCCCAAACGTAGTCACTAAAATATGCAAGAAGATAGGTTCATATGTGTATGACATTTGGAAAGGAATTAAGCATAACCATGACCGAGGAGACAACATACAAGTTTAGACCGACAGGTTTAGAGGCATCTCAGACTGGTAAGTTATAATGTTATTGTACTGTTTGTCTCCCCACTATTAGATCATCATCTAGAATTAGGTTTCTTCCATATATACGAAAAGAGAATTGTAGCTGTACGCGAGTCTATTTATATGGAAAAGGCTTTCCTGATTGTACTTGGGGATGCTTGTATTTAGAACACCTGAGATCTTACTCCTCTTTACTTGCTTTCTATTGGATATATAATTTAGGGATGATTTCATATATGAACTGAGTCATTTACTTAGCTAACAAAATATATGAGGAGGTATGTAATTGTGTTTCAAATGAATTGAAGTAAATTCCAGATTGGTGATTAATATGGATCATACTTCAGTATATTTGATATACTGGTTATTATTTTTGTTTGTTGTTCTTTCTTTGGGGGCTTTTTTTGTGAGCTGTGAGATCGGTTGTATCTTAGGATTTTACCAGAGTTTTTCTTTTCTTTTCTTTTCTTTTTCTGGCTTCTTGGTGTTTGTCTCCAATTTTCTTTATATTAATAAAAGTTGACTTCTTTTTTACCCAAAAAATAATTCTAATATACAATTAGTTGGCGATGCTGAAGTTTGCGAATATCTAAGTGAGGTGAAGGCATTTTTTTAATTAATATTCAATTAAAGAAACAGCAAACTTGTATCCAATTAGTATCCCCCACCCACACGCAATTGACTAATTTTACGAGTTAAAGATAAAGCATTGGCTGTGTTGGGGGCAAAAAAAAAAACTAGATGAGGCCGCGTCTTAGAAGTCCTAATCAAGCAATAACGACAACCAATCCTTTGTTCTCTTCCAGCGAGAAGTGGCCGAAAAGGTCTAGTAAAACTTTGAGCTTGTTTAGTTTCTTCTTTTAAAAATAATTTTTTATTTTCAAAAAAAAAAACAGTAATATATTTTAAAAAACTGAAAAACTAAAACAACTTTTACATGTTTTTTTGTTTTTGTAAAATTTGAAAAATTTTCTTTTCTTCTCCTCTACTACCTACTACTTATCACTACCGATGATAACTACCACTTGTCAAGGTATAATTTCTTATATTTTTTTAAATGTGATTTTTAAAAATTTATTTTCCAAACAAAGTTTTTTGTTTTTTTTTTCCAAAAGTTGTTCTTAAAAAACAATTTTATAAAATTGTTTTAAGAATAAGAAAACAAAGAACAAAAACGAACAGCTCCTTTGTCTCTCATAGTGTTGGGGCAAAAGGGAAATGTAAGAGAATTAGTTGTGTATGGATTATCCCATTGTCGTATATTCACATGAGAAACGCTAACATTTTGATGAGATAGTTATTAATTTATCGCATTAAACCTGTTAGCTATCGTCAATTAATTTGTTTTCTTTATGAGAAGCCATTATAATTTTGTAACATTAAAGTACGGGTTTTTTTTTGCGCCATAAAGATTAAAGTACAAGTTTAAAGTAACTAAAATTGTAATCAAATCCACTTACACTAAAATTGTACATAACACGTGATATTATGATCAAAACTAAATTTTGTTGATGATTGAATATATAAATGCATGAGCAAACTTTTTATAGTGAGAATCAAAACATTCATCTACTGGTATATAAACTAGACAGAGGACATTACTCATTAATTAAAATCGTGCTTTAATTTAATTTTTCTCAAATGTTAGACGAATTAATATGCCGAAATTTGATCTTGATGATTCAAATTCAGGTATTAAACAAAAGGGCACCAAAAATTAATCTGACTATAATATTTGACATTTTATTTACATGTTATGTGGATCTCGGACTCATCAAGAAGAGACCTTGAGGAAGAAAGAGAAGAGAGAGAAAAAGTGAGAGAACAATTTTTTTTCCTTTTTCTTAATAAAAATAACACTATTTCTATTCTTAATATAAAAATTAGTTTAACTTATAATTTGATTCTAAATATAATATCCCAATCTACTTTATCTCTCGTATATATCGATTTTTTCAAAATAATCATTGTAGTAATTGTACATGTTAAAAATTCTATCAAATAGTAATTATAACTAATATATATGATTAGTAAGGGTATTATAAAAAAAACAACACTTAATTATTATAAATAATTAACTTAGCAAACTATATTAATCTAACTAACTAAGACAAGGGGAAATAATAAATTATGAGGGTATCGGATTCAGATGCGAGTCCCGTCGTCATAAATAGGAAGTTCGCCTTTCAAGAGGGACTAGTATCAGATGCAATAGTACAGATGGTCAGAGGAGATATACAAACGCGGCCTTTCAAGATAAAAGCTGGCTGTGGGTGGATTTGTGCCACCAATTAATAGTTAAAGATGGTCAAGGAAAAATGAGCTGTATCATTGACCACAGATTAGGTGTCTCACAATTAAAAGATTTGAAATTACATGTAAAGAGTGGTTTATATATACACACACATACACACGTATTATGGAGTCAATTGGAGCATTAACAAAGTTTTCAGCCAAAATATTCAAAGCCATTTTTATATTCACACATGCTTTAATCTTTTTTTTATTTAAAAAAAATATCTTTTATCTCGACATAAATTAAAACTCAATTCTAACTTTTAATAAAGACATCTCTTCTACGCGCTCATTCAAACATAAAACTTTATTCTTAAATAGTCATTGATCTTTTCCTTAGTGTTCTGTTTGAATGGAAAGAAAAATTAGGAGGAAAGAAAATGGAAGATGAAATTTAAGAAATAATGTTATCACCCTACCTATTTTGATGAAGGAGTAAAAGAAAATGGGCAAATGTCACACTAGATCTATTATATTTCATGTGATTTATAACAAAACTATACAAAAATAAATATTATCCATCAAGTAAAAATATTTGCAGATGATATATTTTCATATTTGTATATTTTAAAATCAAATAATTTTTTATGTTTAAAAACACATTTTGAGGATCAAATAATAAATTGAAAGAAAACAAACTCAAAGATGTGTGTTTAAAATATAGTTTTTATATTTGTATAAGTTTAAAAATAAATTGAAAGAAATGACTTTTCCCATATTTGTGAAGGTCACTAAATAAAATTGGTTGGAAGGAGAAAACGACATGAATAAAGAAGCTTGGTGAAAGAATATTTTTTGCCAACATCTTTTCATATTTATAAAGAAAAGTTGAGAGAAAATGTGGTGGGTTTCACCCACAGTTCCCCTCTTCTTTTTCCTTACTCTGACTTTTATTCCCTTCTCTCAACAAGAGAAAACTCCATAATCCTCCCATATTTTGATTTTCTTCTTATGCTTCCTTTCCTCTCAACTTTTTCTCCAATCCAAACATGAGGTAATCCATTTGTTTCAATTTTGAAAAAAAATAGTAAGTCATTTTCAGATGTTTTAGAAATTTATAAAAGGTAATTTATTGTGCCGTGATTTTATAAAAAGCAGAAATTATTGTGTTCGATTACGATTATAAAAAACCATTTATTAGTAATTTTAAGATATTAGGTATGATATTCTTGGGGATTTTTGTTCATAAAAAATTTATTATTAATTATTTTTATATTTTATGATATCTTTGTGTATCTCCACATATATTGTTATAAGGTTCTCTTATAATTTGTTCTTCTTTCAAATTTCGATTATTTTTAAAAGCCTAACAAATATGATAAAAATGCATAAGTATCAAATTAAAATTTTTTAAAAAGTATAAGTACCTCCAAATTTTTTTTTTTATAATATGCTTACAGGTCCATTATTCCATTGACCATAGAAGATGGAGTCGCAGGGAGCGTGGCTTGTGTTGCATTAACATCAGCGTTGCTCTCTAAACATGTTTTAGCGCTCACCCTCTTTGTCTATTTCGTGTGCCTGCTCATGTACTTTTCCCCCAATGCAGTAACCGAAATCTGTAAGCAGGTGGATTCATAAGTGTACGATGTGTGCAAGGGAAACTGAGCATTATACGATGACTACACTGCAAACACCGTGGAATTGGACATAAGGAAGGGGGGGGGGGGGGGGAAACCACGAAGCAAGCTTGGGCATAGAAAAAAAATAGTACTCATCCACTCATTAATATAAGACCTAATTATTGAGTTGATTTTGATTTTAAATATAAGATCTATTTTTTATATTTATCATTTTTTCCTAAATTACACTTATGGATACGTTCTCAACCATAATCAAGTATAAGAGGGAGAGGGGATATTAAAAAAGATGATTATGACGTTTTAGAAAAAATATGTCATATTTTTTATAATTAACTAACTTACCTAACTTCCTTAATCTAATCAAATTAGTTAATAGGTCTTATATTAAAGATTAGAAGAGTACTATCTCATATCCTAATCTAAGATCTTGTTTGTAGACTATAAAAAAAATCTTATAATTAGGACTGGATTAAGATATTTTTAGTAAAATCCAGTATTTTAAAATAATTTTTGATACACTTAACACCTTAATATATTTTTTTTAAGTAGAACCCAATGTTTTAAAATAATTTTTGGTGTACTCAGTACTTGAAAATATTTTTTTCAGTGGCAACTAATATCTTAAAGTAATTAATTTTTAGCTTAAAATGTGTTGGGAGGAGCACTTAGTTAATAGATCCTAAGTTTAAGGTGCTTGTTGCTACTGAGAAAAATAATTTAAAATACTATGTGCTACTAAAAAAATATTTTAAGGTGTTAAGTATACCAAAAATTATTTTAGAACATTGGGAGGCTATTAGAAAAATATTTTTAAGTGTTGAGTGTACAAAAATTATTTTAAAATACCGGTTGGTTCTCAAAGGTGGTGAGTGTGCCCATGTTACAGGTTCGGAGTATTTTCAAACTAAGCTTGTTGGTTATAATGCTAATTATATTGTTTATATATATAGATAAGGAAATTTAAAAAAAAAACACTTAAATAACTCAAATTCTTATTTAGATTATTAAATTTGTCAAATTTTTAATTAGGTCTCATGACCCAAAAAAGAATTTTAAAATTTTATGAAATGATTCTAATGCTTATTTCGTTAGAAACCTAGATGGATAAAAATTTTATATCATTCCCGCGTTGTGTAAAATCTATAAACAAGGAAACTTGGTGTTTATTATTACATAGTCAGAAAATCAATCACGTAGCTAATGATGAGTTAGTTTTTATATTAAATCTTTCTCTTTTAATCTTGATAGTTTTATCCAGACAGAAAGTTATTAATTTAAAATTAAAACATGTTAACTACAAAATGAAATATATTAATTTTCAAGGTTATATTGTAATAAAGTTTATTTAATGGCTTATTACAACCATGCTATGGAAACAAAAAGTTGCTTACTAAAACTTGAAACATATTTAAATGTGAAATAGAATATGTTAATTTTTAAGTTGCATTGTAGTTTGAGTTTTATTCAAAGATTTATTGCAAGAATATTATAGAGACAAAAATTTGTAAAACTTGGAATTAAAACGTGTAAATTATGAAATGAAATATGTTAATTGTCAAAGTTGCGTTATGATCAAATTTTATTCAAAAACTTACTGCAACTATGTTTTAGAGACATAAAACTATAAGTTTATAGCTAAAGTTTATTAACTACATAAGTGAACTTATTTATCTTCAAGGTTATATTGTAATTAAATTTTATTCAAAGATTTACGCAATTGTGTTTTGGAGAAAAAATTGAAATGTGTTTTTTTTTCACAAAGAACATTTTTATTGCGGTTACAGAAGCTTGGTGATGTGGCTTTTTGTGAGCTCTTAGATGAATTGGACGGATAGGATTTAAAGATTCTGAGGGACCCTGCGAAAATGGCCGCTGAGCGGATCCGGATCCGTTATTTTGGGCTTCTCCATCACTTGACCCAATTTTCCAAAACTATCCTCATTCCTCTTTTGTATGTTGCACCATTTTCTCTGTTTTTTTTTTTGTCTTTTTTTTTTTTAAGGGAAAATGACAGATAAAGAAGCTCCAAAATGTGAAATGCCAATTTGGGAAGCTAAGGAAATGTAATTACCCATAGGGAAGTCCTTCCCAAATTGGGATTTTGGAAATTCAGTGAAATGACAAAAATGCCCTTTGTTCTTTTTTTTTTAAAAAAAAAAAAACCCAGCCCCTCACCGGTGGCCGGCGACCGGCGACCACCGCCGGCGACTGGCCTCCGGCGGCCGCCGACCGCCTCCGGCCACCGGCGCCGGCCTCCGGTGTGGTGGCTGCTGGTGAAGGATTTTTGTGACAAGATTTTTTTTTTTTGGGAATAGGATAATATTGGTTCAAAGTGGCGGGGGTGAGATTTGATCCCACAACCCCTTGGCCACTTGGACCAACAAAAGGATGGCCATTGGGCCATCAAAGATTTCTTAACCTTATAATGCAAACAAAAATATAAGTTAACTCTTTTACTATAACTCCAGCTCGTGACAACAATTTATCTGAGGATGATAAGTCTTAATTGAGAAATAACAAGTCTAAATTTGATATTAACAAAGCAACTTTTCCTTATACATAACATAGCAGCATGTGCATTAATTAAAAATGATCATAATTTATTTAAAAATGACACGTCTTTACTATAAAATGACAAGTCTAAAATTGATATTAACAAGGCAACTTTTCCTTATACATAACAAGAAATAGCATCTACGTTAATTAAAAATGACCATGATTTATTTGAAAAAACACGTCTTTACTGGAAAATGACAAGTCTAAATTTGATATTAACAAAGCAACTTTTCCTTATACATAACAAGAAATACCGAATAAATTGTTGTTATTTTTCAACAAAGACGTGTCATTTTTAAATAAATTAGGAAAAGTTGCTTTGTTAATATCAAATTTAGACTTGTTATTTCTCAATTAAGACTTGTCATCCTCAGATAAATTGTTGTCACAAGCTGGAATCACAGTAAAAGAGTTAACTTATATTTTTGTTTGCATTATAAGGTTAAGAAATCTTTGATGGCCCAATGGCAATCCTTTTGTTGGTCCAAGTGGCCAAGGGGTTGTGGGATCAAATCCCACCCCCGCCACTTTGAACCAATATTATCCTATTCCCAAAAAAAAAAAATCTTGTTACAAAAATCCTTCACCGGCAGCCACCACACCGGTGGCCGGCGCCGGTGGCCGGAGGCGGTCGGCGGCCGCCGGAGGCCAGTCGCCGGCGGTGGTCGCCGGTCGCCGGCCACCGGTGAGGGGCTGGGTTTTTTTTTTTAAAAAAAAAAAGAACAAAGGGCATTTTTGTCATTTCACTGAATTTCCAAAATCCCAATTTGGGAAGGACTTCCCTATGGGTAATTACATTTCCTTAGCTTCCCAAATTGGCATTTCACATTTTGGAGCTTCTTTATCTGTCATTTTCCCTTTTTTTAATCTCTTTCGATTTTTGACACCCGATCTGAGTACTAATCTGGCTTAGGGGGACGTTTTCCTAAGTTAGGGATCCTAGCTTCGGCTCAGAAAACATTTCATAATTTAATGACACTTTTAGACAATAACATTTAAACAGTACATTGACGTTTTTTCTTGTCTCTCAGCAAGGTCACATGCTTCTTCCTCCTTAGCGTTGAAACAATACAATACCAAATACGACTATACTACTTGATACTTTTTATTTTTTACTTGTATCTTTTTTTTCAATATTTTATTTTTAATTCTGCTCTTATTAACTATAGTAAAAGTAAAAAAGAGTGAAAATTGGTGAGAAAAAATATATTAGTATTTAATGCTTTTCTTAATAGGAGTAAAAGTAAAAACTTTACTTCTCTGGTTCTATTTATAGGTCACTTCCAACATATTTCACATAAATCAAGAAAACCCTTAAATTTTATTAACTCTCATTTAAAATTTAATAATTTTTTAACTTAATCCCTATTTAATATATATTATAACTTATGTAAACAAGGTCAATACAGTAATAAATAAAGGGCAAATTGTATATCTATATAAAAAATTTCTCCCAGTGCCCTATAAATAGGATTAAAAAATGTTTTTCCTTTCTGTCTTATAAATAGAGCCAGAGGAGTATCTATTTAATACTCTCATTGATATATGTGAAACTCTTACATAGAATAAATAATAAAGATCAAACTGGTGCTTATTGCTAACCAAAAGTAATTTCACGCCCTCATGAGGGCACAGGTTTCTTCCTCCTAACAAGCAAAAGTTCTCAAATTTTTTAAGATAAAAGCTCTTCTCCCTTTCTCCCTTTCTCCCTCTCTCTCTCTCTCTCTCTTTGTGTGTGTATATAATGCAAAGCTCTAAAAAATTGAAAAAAAGATATGCCATTTTTATCTTTAACTTTAGCATGATTTAAAATAAATCATAATTGTACTTTCTTTCTCTACGATAGACTTAGGATCTTCAATTAGTGGGTAGTTTTTTACAATTAATTATTTCACAATAAAATGTGTTAGATTATGAGATGAAGGCAAATCAAAAGAAATCACCGTTTTACTCCAAAAAAAAAAATCACCATTAAGTGTTTTTTTTTTTTTGGTAAGAACCATTAAGTGGTTTTTGGAAGGCGGGGTTCTCCTTCTTTTCCGTTCCAGCGCGGGCCCAAGAGAATGAACAGTATACATTGGACATTTGGCACGTAGGACGCTAGTGGGTTTAGTTTTGAATAATAATTATTTTTTTGTTAAAATATAAGTATCTTTTTATTGGAGATAATCCTATTCAAAATATTATTGGGCACTAAATGCTAGCACTTCTCCCAATAGGAATTCTGACCTTAATTTGTCATGGTGTAAAGAACTAGCATCTTCCACTAGACTCAACCTCTGTTAGTAGTTTTAAATAATTATTACGGTGATGAGAATCATTGTGATTAAGAAAGTGTTTGGATGAAAACCAAACTATAGTTTCAAAAGTAATTTACAGTATACGAAGTAAATATATAGATGAGTTTATCTTGATTTATGAAAAAGTACTTTTAAAAAACATTTCTCCTAATTCCCAAACACCCCCTAAAATTCAATCAAGACCCTAGGATTGGATGTGATCTGAAATGATGTTATGTCCGAGTTTTCTGTTTATTTCTGGGTTTTCCTTACTTGCTTTGTAATAAGGTATTGAAAACCGGACTTTGAATTTACTAAGGCAATGGGATCAAAGATTTGTGAGTTAGACTGAAATTAACCCGTGAATCAAATTGATGAGAAATAAAAAATAAAAATTAATTTAAATTTTCATCATACCATTCAAAATACTAAATATTAATTTAATACTCCTCCGGTCCTTAATATAGGACCTAATTCTTGAATTGGTTTTGGTCCTAAATATAAGACCCATTTCTTATAGTTATCAATTTTCTCTAAATTATCCTTATGAATACTCCCTCAACCATAATCAAATAGAAGAGGAAGAGGGAGTATTAAGAAAGATTATTATAGTGTTTTAGGAAAAATGTATCAATTTTCTTATAATTAACTAACTTACCTAACTTCCTTAATCTAATCAAATGAGTTAAATGGGTCTTATATTAAGGACCGGAGGAGTATTACTTTCTGTCTTTAACATAAAAGGTAGTTTGACTTTTAATTTAGTTCTAAATATAATTCTCCAATCTATTGTATCTTTCATATTTATCTATTTCTTTTAAAATCGTCCTTGTAGTAGTTGCACATGTTAAATGTTTTATCAAATGATAGTTTTAGTTAATACACATGATTAGTAATAATATTTTAGGAAGATAACACATATTTATTACAAATAACTCATTTAACTAATTTTTTAATCTTCTCGAATTAGTCAACTAATTTTTATATTAATAACTAAAAGTAGCGCATTGAATTCCTAACAAAATAGTTATATACTTATATTTTCTTTCCAATTTTCCCACAATTCCTTTAACAAATTGAAATCATAGTATCGTGCTATTAAAGTCACTGAATATTCATTATAGTAAGATATAAAAATAAATTTATGGTAGCAAAATATTGCTATCTACAATTTTTTAGTCACCAAACTAATAATTCTTTACCACTAAAACAACTTTTCTAAAAAAATCACAACTGAGTTAACTCAAAATCAGTCGAGCTGACCCACCGCCGGGTTTTTCTACCAACCGGACCGGGCCAATTAATTTTTTGTCCAACCCGACTGGTCCGATGGAGTCCGATTCTAACAAATGCCATACTCTGCAATCAGGGGAAAAAAGTGACAAGGGGTAAAATAAAGCAAGAATACGGCAATGACTTCTTTCAAAGTCATTAATATGTCCTTTCATGCTTTATGAAGCCTGAAATAATCTTCTCTTTTCAGAATAGTGACTTATAACTAAATCCTCTCTCTCTCTCTCTCGTCGCGCTTTCCGCTCCACTTTAATTAACATCAATCTCAACATTCGGTGAAATTGTCTTCCACTCTCAATTTCTTAATCTGATTACAAAATAGGGGCCCCCCATTATTTCCTTGGCTAAGAATTAATGAATTAATTACGAACGGCCTCTTGTACTCAACCCAGCCGCAACTAAAACGATCCGACCTGGCACCCGATACTCATACCAACCGACCACAAAAATAGGATGAACATTAGAATTTTTGGACATCCCCGTCAAAGCCACTCGCCAGCCATGCCCTTCCTCTTTCTCTGTCCCTCTCTTCCCTTCCCACTGGATTTATAACTGGAGGGAGGTTCATCATTCTCTTCACTATCAGTCTCAACATCTCTCTCTCTCTCTCTCACACCCGCAGCCCATGGCTGATCCAGTGAGGTTAGTACACTTTCTCTCTCTCAATTTCATACTCTGCTTTCTCATCCTTCATGTATACTCCTCGGGTATTATTTACAGGGTAGAAATAAGATTTTTTTTTATCGTATTTATAGAGTACGGAAAGAAATTTTTTATATAGATGTATAATTTTACTCTTTATTTATTATTATATTGACTTCGTTTATATGAGATATAATGTATATTAAATAAAAATAAAATTAAAAAATTGTTAAATTTTAAATAAAAATTAATGAAGCATATAAAACGTATCTAAAGTAACTTATAAATAAAAATAAAAAAAACAAAAAAAACAACGGACAGATCAAAACGATGACGTATGAACTGAAAATACATATATTAAACTGAAATGAAGATCGCAATATGGCATTTAAGGGAAAATTTTCTCATTGCCTGGAAAACCTAATCCTTCTAATCCCAAAGAGACAAAATCTCATTTCGGACCCCATAAAATGATATGAAACCAATTTCTATGCTCCACACAGTACAATGATGGGTACCATGGGTACTATGATGCAGAGACCATCTCAATGTCGCTGGCCTATGCTTGTTTACTGTTTAGCAGTAATGAAAAAGAAATATTTGGCCTTTGCAGTCACATTCTACAAGAGGAGACAACATGCAAATCTAATTTTCTTATTTTTATTTTTTAAGATAATTATTTTAACAAATATAGTATAAAAATAAAAGTAATTTCTCAATTATTATTTTTCAAAAATATTTTTATTTAAAAATAATTAATTATAAATATTAAATCTGGATTGTTCAGATTAAATTAGGATAGTAAATGACAAGTGCTGGGCGTCAAAACTAGTCCCCACCTGATTTACAGGATGGATCACTCAAATATTTGGTCAATGACTTGGAAATTGAATGTTGATCCTCACGTAAACTGCTGGAAAATTTCACATGGAATCCTTCCCACATCTTTCTTCCTCAAGCACCGGTTTCTTTTGCCACAAGGAAACTGAAACTAATAGTCTGGAGCAAAAATACTACAAAATCAAACTTTCGAGATATATAAGAACTAAAACAACTCCAAATACGAAGTGCTCATTCATAAATACTCCAGGATATTTAAAGATTTTATCACTTACTCCACTAATCCTATTAATAAAACTTTCAGTATATTTTACATAAACCAAGAAAAACCTTAAAATGCATTGACTCTTGATTAAAATATAATAATTTTTCTAATTTTATTCATATTTAATATATACACATTTCAAAAGAGATAACTACTTATATTATAATAAACAAAGGACAAAATAGTATATTCATGTTAAAAATTTAATAAAATGACTTATAAATAGAACTAAAATTTTTTTTTCCTGCTTTCTAAATAGGACATCAGGAGTAAGATTTTGTTGTAAGGGATTGTACCAGGTAGTGCTTCTCTTAAAACAACAGGTGTCCTGCTCGAGCTTCTTTTAAAATAACACGTTCCTGCTCGAATTCCGACTTTCCAAAATGGTTTATAACATAAGAGTAATTTTATAAAGCAATTAATTTACAATAATAATTTTTTTAATTTTAATTTCGTTTTCTGTTCGTTATTTTATTGCAAAATGGCTTTAATCATTTTTTATTGAGAAACCCGGTTCACACGATAACCGTAAAATAAAACTATCAACAAAAATTGGCTCTGTTTTCTGAAAACAGAGCCAAACAGAGTATTGTCTTTTAATTAGCAAAAGTGTTTATCCCTCCCCATCCAATTACACCAATCCCGATGGGAGCCGCAGGCGAAGGCGGAGGATGATCCTTCAGAACACCGCAGCCATATTCAGAGGTTGCCGCCACCGTAGACGGAGGAAAGTTGGTTTTGGCCTTTGGGTTGCGAAGGGAACAGGCAGCACCGTCGTAGGCCAGCCCCGCCGCCACCGTAGCTACGGACGTGCCTAACCAAACGCGTGTTTTCTTCCATGGGTCGCGAATCTTGACGGAATATCAACCCCACGGCTGCTTTCTCATCCCTCTGTAGTGAACTCACGCGACACGGAAGAGGAAGGTGCAGACGAAGAAGCCATGAAATGAAACGAAGATTTTTCAGTGTATCTCTCTCACACTCACGAGAAAAGCCGTCCTTTTGTACGCCCAAGAAATTTACCGGGTCAAAACAATGATGTATGAGGTTATGAACAATGATGTATGGGGTAATGAACTGAAACTACATATCTGAATGATAATTAGCATTTTATTTAGCTAGTTCGCTTAAATATATTAAAAAAATTAATTGAGAATTTTACTTATAATAAATAAATATTGTATTTTTTAAAATACTTTTACTAATATGTATTATTTAGAAATACCATTTGATGAAACATTTAACATGTGTAAATAATAAAGAAGTAAAATCAAATCATAAACTTATAAGAGTTTACTGTTATTAATAAGTTGGTACTAATTGTATACAATTAAATAATTAAAATATAAAAAATAATAATGTTATTTAAAAATATCTTAAATCTAAATAATTAAAATTAAATTAATCAATTTTCATAATTTATCATATTTAACAAAGAAATTTTTATAAAATTTATATATAAAGTCACTAGACATATCTAAATTAAAAAATTTAGTGTAGTTTTAGAGGAAGTTGACATGATTTTACAAGCTAAAAATATAAAAACAATAAATTCGGTGAGTGACCTTATAAATTTGACTAAATTTATAGCTAACAAAAGTTTAAGAGCAACTTGACACAATTTTGTAAGCTGAAAATGCAAAAACATTAAGCTTGAAGAGTCAACTCGATAATTTGACAATAATTTATATAACTACTATAAATATTACTTTGAAAAAAAATAGATAAATATGATAAACAAATATTTAGAACCAAATTGAATGTCAAAAATTAGAATATAATGCAATTTAGCACAATCATTCAACAATGTGGCTATCCATAAACGTTAAGGTGTGTTTAGCTTAATAGAAGGGATGGAAAGTGAGGGATTTTAATGGAAGGAAATAAGATAAAAGGGAGAGAAGAGATTTTAATATTATCTTATTTGGATTAATACCAAAGGATGAAAAGGAAGGAATTTTAATGTTATCTTATTTGGTTCAAGAACGGAGGGGAGGAAAAATATTTTTGTATAGACAACTTTGCTCTCATATTATTTAAATTGCTTTTTACAAACTTTATAGAGCAATTATTAAAATATAATTATAAATAACGTTTAATACAAAAGATCAACTTTTTATAATTAGCAAAATTAAGTATGTTTAATTTGAATATTTTTTTTTTCAGCTTTCATTTTTCTCTGTGTTGTCGATACGAGTAGCTAAATAATATTTTTAAAAAAGATATAGATAACTTATTTGTGTCTTTTTGTAAATTAAAATATAGCTATGTATCCTATTTTTTAAAATATATACTATCATCTAATTATAAACTCATACATAGACATGGTCACATGTACTATCAAACTTAAAATAATAAATATAAGAAATTTGATCTAAATGTTTTTCTATACTAAAATATATGAATACTAAAATGGACATTACTTAGATCAATTAAGTTTTTTATGATTATTATGTCAAGTACTCCGATCAATATGATTGAAAAAATTAACACAATAATTACTGGACACCTGACCTAAGCTTTTTTCCTACTAGAATATCGTCCAAAACCACCCGCCCCCCGGGGGGGTGGGGGGACGCCAGCCTTCCTCTTCTTAGAAACTTCCGACCACCTACCCACACCATTGCATTCCATTCACAGCATAACTCCGGCAATCAAAACCATGAAACAAGGCATCACAAATCTAAACCATGGAGCAACAATAATTATGGACACCATGAGAAATACAAATCGCAAAAGCCAAAAAAATATTTTATCTCTAATTGATTAAAAAATATAAATTTTTTTAATTATACTAGTTATATCATTTATAAAGGAGAAAGTGGTGCCAGAAAAATATAATTTCTTGGAATGAATTTTGAAAATAGTCAGTATAATTTATAGATACTTTTTAATCTATATATTTATATAACTCGTTACAAATTAAAAAGTATTTTTATGTTTTTAAACATTAGAAATACAGCATTTTTATAAAAATGTGTTATTATTCTCACTAGAAACTTATTATTTTATAATGAGAACTTGTTATTCTTAAATGAAGTATTGTCATTTTTAATTAATTCATATATTATATATTAGGAAAAAAAACATCTTATTAGTCCTGACTCCAAACTTGTAATTTCATAATTAGGACTTGTTGTTTTTAATTGATTCACATATTATATACTAGGGGTGAGCAAAACGAACCGTAACTGAAAACCGAACCAAATTCAATTTCGGTTTTTCAGTTCGGTTATTTCGGTTTTCGGTTATATATTCAGTTTTTATTTTTTAAACAATTCAGTTTTGGTGTTTGGTTCGGTTAGTAAAAAAAAATTCGGTTATAACTGAATAACCGAAATAAATATATCATATATTTATATTTAATAAATATTATTATAATAAATATATATGTGGGTATATGTGAACTTTTTAAATATATTTATATTCAATAAATATGGTTATTATAATAAATTACATTGAATCATGAAATATTTATTAATTAATAGTTGTAATTGTGTTTTATTATTATTTTTAATTTAAAATTATTTTTCATTTTATATATTTCGGTTAATTAGTTAACCGAACCGAAATTTTTTATTAATTCGGTTTCAGTTAGTTCGATTAATTAGTTTCGGTTCGGTTTTTAAAATTTACTCTATTTAGTTATTTAGTTAGTTTGGTTATCACCGATAACCGAACCGAAAAATCGAATACTCACCCCTATTATGTACCAGAAAAAAATGTATTGTAAACCCAAATTTGAGGCTTATTATTTCATATTAGGACTTGTTATTTTTAGATGAATTGTTATCATTTTTAATTGATTAACATGTTATGTATCAAATAAAAATATATTGTTAGTCTCAATTTTAAACTTATTATCTCACAATCAAAGCTTATTGCTCTTAGATAAATTATTGTCATGAGTTTTTTTTTTTCTGGACCAGAGACTGATGGGAAAACTACCTAACGCAGGTGGTACCCAACAGCCCGAATGTCCTACTTATATCTACCTACACACACTCACCCATATTGTCATGAGTTAAAACCAAAATAAATGAGTTAACTTATATATATATATATATATATTATATTATATTATAATGTTAACAAAATTTGTTGGTTCAGTTGACCACTTTAATTTTAGCAACCACTTGATTAAGGATCAAATCCCACCAACCCTACTTTCCTCCCTTTTTAACAAGAAAATCCTTTTGCAAGCTAGCTTACCGGGGCCAGAACTCTGGTGGCATCCAACCAGGGGTTGAAACTCCTTTGTTACGGGAAAAAAATAAAGAGACATTTTTGTTATTTTTCTTAAAATTTTAAAATTTTAATTTCAATTTACTTTTTTTTTAATTATTTTAAAGTGTTAGATACCTAAACTAGTATACTGTAATTTCAAGGTTTTTTATATGAGATTTTCCTACTAAAAATATTTTTTTCTTGTCATCTTCACTTAAACATATTTAATATTAAAGTACTGTATATGGAGTTATTTTGTTTTACATCCTCCAGATCCTCACAAAACGAAGTCGTGTCTGTTACGTCATGATGCTTACGTAGACTGGATCGGTCACCACACACGCCGTCGCCCACGCTTCTACCACACGACGTCCTTTTACAGGCCACACGCTATATTACAACGTCTCATCTTTAATTTTCTCTCCCTCCGTTTTTTTTAAAATAACGTAAAGTAAAAAATTAGTTAAAAAAAATAAATGAGTAAAAATTGAAAAATTTTTTAAAATAATTTTATTTAGGGTAGGAAGAGGATAAAAAAGAAAATAAAATATTATTATAATAAAGAGAATTATGAAAAAGAGACAATGTGTGATGGAGAGAGGATTGTTTAGGAAATAAGATAATAAATATATTGTGTATTAAAATAAGTAATTAATAGGGACAAAAAAAGAAATTTGCTACAAAAATTTAAAATAACTTACAAATATTACTTATGTTTAGATAGCAGAAGAAAATGATAGTTGTTACTTATAAAAAGAGACGAATGGAGTACTAATTTGTTTGTACTTAGCAAAGTAATTAAATTAGTTATTTATAACTAATACATTAATTTTTTAAAATTATATTTTAATCATGTGTATTAAAATAAATCATTAATTTGAAACTCTCTTAATATATATAATTAATATGATTACTTAAAAAAACATTATAAATTCAAAAAATAAAATAAATTGTGATATTATATTTAGAATTAAAATGAACTTTTATTGTCTACCTTGTATTTATAATTAGAGGTAGGGTAACAAATTAACTCGGGTCTTTAATATAACATTTGATATACAAATTGCATTGCATAGTAAATTTTTTTTAATCAATAAAGATAATGACTATTTTATGAAAATCACCAAGACAAAGTTGTTATAAATTACAAATTTTAATAATTTTCTTAATATTTATAAATTAGTCACATAACTGACATATTTAGGTCTTGATAAAGTGACCTCTTCAGGGAAGAGAAGAATAATTTAATACCAAAAGAAAAAATTGCAATAAAATTAGCATGATATGGGAAAAGAAGTCCACTAGCCTCCGTTTTCTCCACCACTAATAGTGGCTCTGTTTTCTGTGTTGGAAACAGAGCCAAACAGAGTGTAGTCTTTTAACTGACAAAATTTCTTATCCTTCGCCACTCAGCTAGACCAATGGCAATGGAAGCCACCGACGAAAGCCGAGGAGGAGGATCAAAGGCAGTCATATCCTTAAGAACATCTGTCACACCCCAAAAAATTTAGGGGTAACCGGCACAGAATATAAAAGAACTCATATTCCTAAAGCCTTAAAATATATGAACAAACACTTGCCATGATAATTACAATACCATTCATATAGAATAGATCTCTTGTAATCAATATATAAGGCCATCAGCAGAACTTTGCAAATAACTCGCAGGCACAACACAAAATAAGAAGCTCCCCTCAGCAACAATACGAACTTATATTCATATATTTAGAATAATAAATACAAGCAAGGGTCTGCCTATAGATTATGCGGAGGATCTAAAACCCATAAATAAATAATTACATAAATGTAACTTAGTTTTTACATCAATTAGTAGTTGTTTTAAACTTTGATCAGTAATGAGAGTTTTCTTTCCCTATTCGGTTGAAGTTGCAAGTTTAGCGGTGCTATCTAAGAACGAAATAAATTTTACTAGTGAAACGCATCCCATTAATAAGAATAAGGTAAAACAAATCATAAAATAATTTGTACAAATACAATAAGATAATTGACCGATTTATGATTACTTTTAAAAAAAATCACTAAAACATGGACTATATATAATTATAAAACATTTTCAGTATACAAAAATTTACAAGGGATTTTAACAACATTTTCCTGAAATCAAATCACGAATAGTGTTGAAAAACATTTTTCAATAGAGGACTTCAACAGAACGAACAAGCATGGACACACAATCCACGAGGTTAAGTAACCAACAAGCGTGATAGAAACCACGAGTACAAGTATAGCTAAAGCTATGAAACAAGTGTGGGAACAATACGCACGAGTATCAAGCAAGCTCGATTTTAACTATGACACACCAATACAAGCACAGCTGAAGCTACGAATACAAGCGTAGTCGAAGCCACAAATAACGAGCACAGGAACAACGCCCATGAATGACAAGAGCGGTCAAAACCACAGATAATAAGTAAGTTCGATATTACCATAGCACGCCAAAGGCTAACAGTATTGCTGTTACCAATCAGCGTTCTGTATTCAATCCTCACAAGAATCATTTTCAAGCATGCATGGGGCCAATTTATCATCAGGAAACAAGAATCTTTTCTATCATTAAACGCATGTAAAAAGAATATCTCATAACAAAAGACCTCAGCATGAAAGTTCATGAAATCACAAATATTTTTCTCAAATTCCATCAACGAACAAAAATCATTGTTGTTGAGTAATAATAACTCAAGCAAGAGCATTTCAAGATGAAAAAAAGAAAGAAATTTACAATATCGAACAAATAAAAACGAATAATGGTACAAATGAAATGAAGTTGTTTTGATGAAACAATGCTTGAAAAATAGGGGGTAACTAGATAACAATAAAACAATTAAGAAAATATCATTTATAAAAACCTATTTATGGGGTGCTATTCATACTTTCATTATACTTCAAGATAATCCTTATTTTTTACTCTTACAATCGTGAAAAATAATATGCCGCATAAACCATTTAGCACAATGATTTTGCCAGCCAAGATACACCATCTTGATCCTCAATTTGCAACAATTTAATATAGTGAGAGAACTTAAATCTTGACCCCTTTTTCTTTTTTCTTGACCCCTTTTTTTCTTTTTCTTCATGAACTTAAACTTTAATTAAGTTCCTTTCGCCCTTCCATGGCACAAGCCTTAGCTTTCTGGCAAATTTTACTAGCCTTCCAGTCCAATTCTTCTCTTGAACATTAAACAAACACTTTAAGTGCATTCCACAATTCAACTCATAACCCTCGGACAATCTTAAATTTAAACCGATTCAATTCATACATTCCTTTATCAACCAAACACTTTATTATTATAGAGAATACTTGCATCTGGTTCAATTTAGTACACACTCTTCACCGTCATACCTCACAATAAATCATTTCTATCCATCATATAATTCGTCAAACACGTTGGGTGCATGCATTCAGTACAAAATTAAATAAAATCACGGCAGTCCATAAATCATAAATCACACAAATCTCAACTAATCCATCAACCTCACAAAATTTTCTGCCTCAATTCGTTAACCAGACCCAACTTGCAACGGAGAGAAATCATAATTTGAAAAGAAACCAAAACATGCAAAGGATATTTGCCTACTTCAATCGGACACCCCCACCACCATCTTCCATTAAACTGTATTCCCAATTCCTTGCTTAAACGACGTGGATAGCAAGCTCCACCATGAGATACAAAACAGAAAATGAAGGAGACGAGTTGATGATGCAGAAACGAGGAAGAGACTACAATAAAGGAAGATGAAGGACGAGTAAAAGAAAGGCGAGGAGGACAGAGCAACGGATGGCAACCTTGTAGGCAGATCACCGGTGAATTTTTGTATACTGCAAGTACCCCTGGTTCCAGAAATTTCTTTCCCCTTTCTCTCTCTCTCCTTTTTTTTTTTGGTTTCTAATCCTCTGCTAGATAAAACCAAAGCCCAATAAAAATAATAATAATAACGTCCTCCCAAGCTGGTCACAAAAGTGACGCCACTTTCCTTCAAATTGGGCCCAAAATGGGCTCCCATCACTCTTTTATCTCAGACTATATTTTGGTATTCTCCTTGACAAAATTGGAAAGAAATTAAAATTCCTAATAAACAAAATTGTCATATTTCTTTTTTGAAAAAAAACCTCCCTTTCATATAATACTTCTTCTTACATTTATTGGATTCAATATGGCCCCATATAATTTCACTTTGTTTTTGGGAAAGTAGTAGTAGTAGTAGTAATAATAATAATAATAATAATAATAATAATAATAATAATAATAATAATAATAATCTTTTCTAAACCCAAAAATTAATTTGAACTCAGAACTTCCATTTCTTAGAAGTAATTATTCTCGTGAATTCACTCCAATCTTCAAATAATTATTCCCCACATTTTCTAATTATTTAAGGTCTTTAAATAATTTAAATTATGTAATTTTGGTATAAAAAAAAACTCAAATATAGGCTTCTCTTATTGTTGGGCTATAATAGTAGAAAAAAATTACTAGCCAACCTTTCATACGTACACATCAGTGCTATGACAACATCAGAGCTGGAGGAGAGTTGGTTTTTCATATTAAGCCACTTTTGTCCAATTGATGACCGGCATGCCCCTAACACTGCCCATATGTAAATGGAAGCCCACAGTTGGAAGAGACATAACCTCAAATTCTCACTTTATTTGGAAGAGCCATCACAGGAATGGCTTATGGGTTTTCTTCACAAGCCTAAGATCGATTTGAAGGATGCGTCATCTTCTTCAGGAAGAGGTGGTCAAGAAGGAGGGCTCAAAACAGAATAGTGTTGTGTTACAGCATGCCCACGTGGTTGAGGGAAACTGAAGCACGTGCATGACCAAGAGGCTGATACATTAGAAGCAAATTGACAATTTACGAAATGAAAATAAGAAAACAAAATTTTTTAATAAGCTCAATTTAAAAAATTAAAAGAATAAATAAAATAGTTTTTTTATATTTTTAATTTTTTAAACGGAACTCGTTAATTTTTTTTTCCCGTTTTCTTTCTTTTATTTTCCTCGCACTACTTGTGTCCTGAATGAGCCCATGTACCCGTATGAGGTTCAGTTTCCTAAAGTGCAAGGCTAAAGCATAGAGGAGATCCATGGCCCGCGTCGACATCACCCTTCGTCTATTGAATAAGTTTGCTGTTTTTTGCAGTTCAGAGCCCTGGCATGGTACCTTTGTATTCTTAATCACAGCGATAGGCATGATGGTTCAAATGCACCTTCACGGCTCATCTCCCGCCGACGAGCACTCCGCAAAGGTGTGGATCTTCATAGGATGCTTGTTCCTTTATGCCTTTTCATCTTTCTACTATAAGTCTCACTCCTCCAACTCAAATAATGATTCCCCATATCTCAAACTCGCATCCCACATAGCTGTGAGAAAAACAGAGTGTTGATGGTGAAGAACTATATCAGCAAATATAGGGTTAGGAAGTGGTAGAAGGCGGGTGATTCAAAGAGAACGTGGGGGGAGCAGATATGAGCGATGGGAAGTGAAAGAAGCTTCAAAATATATGCAATATGGAGTGAGCAGACGAGAAATGAAAATTGAGAAAGCAGAGTACTTAATTGAGAGAGAGAAAGAAAACAAACCTCACTATGTGTCAACCATGGTGTGTGTGTGTGAGAGAGAGAGAGAGAGAGAGAGGAGACGGGAAAAGTAGCATATTTAGGCTGCTGTAGCTGTGAAGATGAAAAAGAGATGGGTATATATAGGCCCCTTTGGGGCAGAAAGGGCTCGGTTACCAGTTCGCATCAAAGTGGACTAAAAGAAAACAAGATTATCAAGGACTTGATGGGTGAATTGAAGAGGGAGATTATCAGAAAACCAGAAAACCAGCAGAACATGGTGCTGAATTCCAATGCCTCCGTAATGATGGGTTTGGGGGGAGGAAGAAGGAGGAGGAAGACGAAGAAGAAGGAAGGTGTATGAGAGTATGTGTGAGGCAAAACAAGTTGAACATAGAGGTACGTATAGGCTACCACCGGCCGTTTGGTCGAGTGGTGTGTGTGTGTGTGGAGTGTGTGCGTGCGGTTCGATCCCGGCCCTTGTAACAAAAAAAAAAAAAAAGAGAGTATATATGGGCTGTTGTAGGAGTGAATCGCATAAGACGAAGTAAAAGGGAGGGGGGGAGGGGGGCGAGAGGCTTTCAAATACAGCTCAAATCCTACACACGGAACCCTCAAAAGAGAGAGATAAAGAGAACGCTCATGAACAGTGAGTAAGGTTCGTCGGGCCAACCTGCAATCGTGATAATCCACGAGTTTAGTGTGGACTTAAAAAGCTTGTTTTCTAACGGGTTTGCGAGCCAACCACCAACCTGTTAAAATTTATATTTTTTTCTTCTTGTTTTTTTTTATTTTAGTTTTTAAAATATTAGCAGTTATATATAATTAAAAATAAAAACACTAGAAATGATATAAAATATTACAAACATCCAAATAAAAATTACAACATAATAAAATACAAATAGTATATGATTGTCCAATTTTCTAATATGGTAATACACAAGTCCACACATTTTTTTCCCTAATAAAACCAACGAGCAACACTGAATAATTCTTTTTATCTAATTATTTTTAATGACAATGAAATTTGAAGTATAAGTCTATCTTACTTTTGCCTTCATTATTTATTTATTTTTTAAAAAAAATTGGTGGGTTCACTTGCGGTCGCGGGCCAACCCCTCAAGTTCAGATTACGGTGGTACAGGTTATATTTTTTGAGTTAGTAGCATGTTAGCTTTTAACCAATCCTTATCCTTATTTTTAGCTGGTTAACGGATTGGACTCGTAGGTCCAATCCATATTATCGACTCCTAGAGTGAGCACGCTAATCGTTGAAGTTGAAGCGAATTTGGGCCACCCTTTTCAAAGCGTGACCCCAAGTTGATCGTTTTTAAAAGATACTACCTCCGGTCCTTATTATAAGACCCTATTTGACTTTTTATTTGGTCCTAATTATAAGACCTCAATCTATTTTATCTCTCATATTTATGTATTTTTTTCCAAGATAATCCTTCTAATAATGATAGTTCTAGCCAATATATTTAATTAGCAAGGATATTTTAGGAATGACAACACTTATTTATTACAAATAACTAACTTAACTTACTTCTTTAATCTCCTCAAATAAGTCAACTGGGTCTTATAATTAGAATCGGAGGTAGTACATAATTTTTATAGCTCCTGTATGGGAGGAAAGAGAATGACATATAAAAGAGAGCAGGAAAAAGAGGATATATGAAAGAGACCAGGAAAGAGAAGGATATATATATATATACACACACATGTAAATGAGAAAGCAGGAAAGAGAGGGATATCGGATATGCAAAAAAACGCAAAATATATATAAAAGAGAGCAGGACAGAGAAGGAGATATATATATATATATATATATATATATAAGAGCATGTATATATATGAAAGCAGGAAAGAGAAGGATGTGACTCTTGTCTCTTTTATACATCTTCTCTTTCCTGCTCTCTCACATATATATATTCTTATATATATATCTTTCTCTTTCCTGCTCTGTTATATATATATATATCCTTTGCTCTCTTTTGCATATCTGTCTCTTTCTAGGAAATATGAGAACAGGAAAGAGAAGACATATAAAAGAGACAAGAAAGAGATAAGAGTCATATCCTTCTCTTTCCTGCTCTCATATATATATATATATATATATATATGTTTTCTAGTCCAAGAGCCATATCCTTCTCTTTCGTGCTCTTATATGTACGTATATATATATATATATATATATATGTTTTCTAGTCCAAGATCCATATCCTTCTCTTTCGTGCTCTTATATGTACATATATATATATTTTCTAGTCTTCTCTTTCCTGCTCTCATATATATATATATATATATATATATATGTTGACAAGAGTCATATCCTTCTCTTTCCTGCTCTCATAGATACACATATATATATATATATATATTTTCTAGTCTTCTCTTTCCTGCTCTCTCATATATATATATATATGCTCTTATATATATATATATATAACCGTCCCTTTTCTGCTCTTGTATATATGTTTCCTAGTCTCTTTTATATATCTTCTCTTTCCTACTCTCATATTTCCTAGTCATATCCTTCTCTTTCGTGCTCTCTCACACATATATATATGCTCTCTTTATATATATATATATATCCTTCTCTTTCCTGCTCTTATATATATATATATTCTCATATTTCCTAGTCATATCCTTCTCTTTCCTGCTCTCATATATATATATATATATTTGCTCTCTTATATAAGAGTCATATCCTTCTCTTGCTGCATATATATATATATATATATTTGCTCTCTTATGTAAGAGTCATATCCTTCTCTTTCGTGCTCTCATATATATATATATATATATATATATATAAGAGTCTATGCTCTCTTATATAAGAGTCGTATCCTTCTCTTCCCTGCAGCAGGAAAGAGAAGGATATGACTCTTTCCTAGTCTCTTTCATATATCTTCTTTTTCCTGCTCTCTTGTATATATATCCTTCTCTTTCCTCCTCTCTTATATATATATATATATATATATGCATCTGATTCATTGGCACGGGTGATGAAAAGGTTCAATATTTTTTCAACACTTTTGGGGCCCAGAGGGTGATGAGAGGGGCCTATATATGCCGCTCTCTCGTCTCTTCTTCATCTCGTGCGATTCACAGCTAAAGCAGCCTAAATATACCTCTTTCCCCCTCTTCTCTCTCTCACACCATGGCTGATACAGGGAGGTTTGTTTGCTTTCTTTCTCTCAATTAAGTACTCTGCTTTCTCAATTTTTATTTCTCGCCTGCTCACTCCATATTGCATATATTTTGAAGCTTCTTTCACTTCCCATCGCTCATATCTGCTTCCCCCATGTTCTCTTTGAATCGCTCGCCTTCTACCACTTCCTATCCCTATAGTTGCGGATATAGTTCTTCACCATCAACACTCTGTTTTTCTCAAAGTAAAGTTTGCTGCTTTTTGCAGTTCAAAGCCCTGGCATGGTACCTTTGTATTCTTAATCACAGCGATGGGCATGGTGGTTCAAATGCACTTTGAAGGCTCATCTCCCGTCAACGAGCACTCCGCAAAGGCGTGGATCTTCATAGGATGCTTGTTCCTTTTTGCCTTTTCATCTGCCTAACGAGTCTTACTCCTCCAACTCAAATGATGATTCCCCATATCTCAAACTCTCATCCCATATAGCTGTAATCTCAGGAAGCATGGCTTGTGCTGTCCTAATATCTGTGTTGGTTTCTAACCCTTTTATACCGCTCATCATCATTATATACATCATGTGCCTCCTCATATATTTTGCCCCAAACCCAGTCACCGAAATATGCAAGAAGATAGGTTCGTATGTGCATGACGTTTGCAAAGGAACTAAGCATAACCATGACCGAAGAGACAACATACAGGTTTAGAGGCTTCTCAGACTGATAAGTTATGATGTTATTGTACTGGTTGTCTCCTCCCTATTAGATTATCCCTAGAGTTAGGTTTCTTCAATATCTACGAAAAGAAAATTGTAACTGTACACGAGTTTATTTATATGCAAAGAGCTTTCCCAATTGTACTTGGGGATGCTTGTATTTAGAACATTTGAGATCTTACTAATCTTGCTTTCAGTCGGATATATAATTTAGTGATGATTTCATGTATAAACTCAGTCATTTACTTAGCTAACAAAATGAAAGGGACCTGCACACGAGTTCTTAAAGCTAAAAGTATATAGATGAACGATTATTATATTATTTAAGACCAACATGTTCGGAATGTTATAGATTGAGTTGAAAATGCTGGTTAAAACCAAAAATATGTTTCTTTATTTATTTATTTATTTTTGGGATGCGATGGATTTTACCAGGTAGTGCTTTTCCCTTAAACTAACACGTGTCCTTTCCGGATTCGGACTTCCCAAATGGTTTAAAAGTGTAATTTTGGAAAGAAATTAATTTAAAATAGTGAAATTTTTTATTTTCAATTCGTTTTTTATTTATTATTTTATTGCAAAAATACCTTGTTTCTCTGGCTCTGTTTTCCGCGTCTAAAACAGAGCCAAACAAAGCGTGATCGAATGTTGTCATTTTTTTTTTTTGATGGAATGGAAGCCAAGAAGGCATTGTTCAAAGGATCCTATATGTATATATATGTCCTATTTGTGGACTTGAGAATGAAAGAAAAGTATTTTTTTTTGGTTCCTGGACTAAGAAATGCTAGTTTGGTTGCAGCTTGGGAATTCAGATAGAAAGGATGCATATTTCAGGAGTAGATAAATGATATGTTGATTGAAAATGAGAATTTTTATGATTTTTCAGAAATCTACTGCCGCAGTTTAGTGCTGGCGGATATGGAAAACGAAATGTAATTGTGTTTTGGAATGAAATGGAGTAAATTCCAGATTGGCGATTAATGTGGCTCATACTTCATTATATTTGATATACTGGTTATTATTTTTGTTTGTTGTTTTTTTTTTGGGGGATTTTTTTGTGAGCTGTGAGATCGGTTGTATCTTAGGATTTTACCAGAGTTTTTCTTTTCTTTTTCTGGCTTCTTGCGTCTGTATCCAATTTTCTTTTATAATTAATAAAAGTTGACTTCTTTTTTACCCCAAAAAAATCTAATATACAATTAGTTGGCGATGCTAAAGTTTGCGAATATCTAAGTGAGGTGAAGGCATTTTTTTAATTAATATTCAATTAAAAAAACAGCAAACTTGTATCCAATTAGTATCCCCCACCCACACGCAATTGACTAATTTTACGAGTTAAAGATAAAGCATTGTGTAGTAACTGAAATATCTTTTTAGCTATGTTAAAAATTAAAAAAAAAAACTAAATGAGGCCGTAATATGGCTTGTTACCTTTACCTTTTTTCTAGTTTTCTTTCTTCTTATTCAATTATACCTTTATATATTTTAATTAATTTTTTTAATATATACAAAATTTAAAATAAAGATAATCTTATAGTTAATATTTCTTTAAAAAATAAAGATATTATTAAAAAAATTGCATATTAAAAATTTTAAATTTGAAGTCCTAATTAAGCAGTAACGAGAACCATGTCTTAATTTGAAGTCCTAATTAAGAAATATTAAAAATAAAGATATACTTCTTATAGTAGCGAAAAGTTAGAGTCAAGAAAAGCAATGTCTTAGAAGTCCTAATTAAGCAATAACGACAACCAATCCTTTGTTCTCCTTCAGCGAGAAGTGGCCGAAAAGGCCTAGCAAAACTTTAGATTTGTTTGGTTTCTTGTATAAAAAAAAAAAAAAAAACTTGTTTAGTAATTTGTTTTTAGTTGATTGTTTTAAAAAACCAAAAAGCAATAATATGTCTTAAAAAACTTAAAAATCAAAATAACTTTTACATGTTTTCTTATTTTTATTTTTGTGTTTTTTTTTTGTTTTGAAAAATTTGAGAAATCTTTTTTTCTTCTCTTCTACTACCTACTATTTATCACTACCGATAATAACTATCACTTGTCAAAGTGTAATTTCTTATATTTTTTTTCAAATGTGATTTTTTTAAAAATTATTTTCCAAACAAATTTTTTTTTGGTTTCTGAAAGTTGTTCTTAAAAACAATTTTATAAAATTATTTTAAGAATAAGAAAACAAAGAACAAAAACAAACAGTTCCTTTGTCTCTCATAGTGTAGGGGCAAAAGGGAAATGTAAGAGAATTAGTTGTGCATGGATTATCCATTGTCGTATATTCACATGAGAAACGCTAACATTTTCATGAGATAGTTATTAATTTATCGCATTAAATCTGTTAGCTATCGTCAATTAATTTGTTTTCTTTTATGAGAAGCCAATTATAATTTTGTAACATTAAAGTACGGGTTTTTTTTGCGCCATAAAGATTAAAGTACAAGTTTAAAGTAACTAAAATTGTAATCAAATCCACTTACACTAAAAATTATGCATAACACGTGATATTATGATCAAAACTAAATTTTGTTGATGATTGAATATATAAATGCATGAGCAAACTTTTTACAGTGAGAATCAAAACATTCATCTATTGGTATATAAACTAGACAGAAGACATTACTCATTAATTAAAATCGTGCTTTAATTTAATTTGTCTCAAATGTTAGACGAATTAATATGCCGAAACTTGATCTTGATCATTCAAATTCAGGTACAAAACAAAAGGGCACCAAAAATTAATCTGACTATAATATTTGACATTTTATTTACATGTTATGTGGATCTCGGACTCATAGAGAAGAGACCTTGAGGAAGAAAAAGAGAGAAAAAGTGGGAGAACAAGTTTTTGTGTGTGTGTCCTTTTTCTTAATAAAAATAACACTATCTCATATTCTTAATATAAGAACTAATTTAACTTATAATTTGATTTTAAATATAAGACCCCAATCTATTTTGTCTCCCATATATATTGATTTTTTTTCAAAATAGTCATTGTAATAGTTGTACATGTTAAATATTCTATCAAATAGTAATTATAGCTAATATACATGATTAGTAAGGGTATTTTAAGAAAAATAACATCTAATTATCATAAACAACTGACTTAACAAAATATCTTAATCTACTTAAGTTAACTAACTAATTTTCATACAAGGAGAAGAGGAAATAATAAATTATGAGGGTATCAGATTCAGATGCGAGTCCCGCCGTCATAAATAGGAAGTTCGCCTTCCAAGAGGGTTTACAATCAGATGCAATAGTACAGAATACAGATGGTCAGAGGAAATATCGAAACGCGGCCTTTCAAGGCAAAAGTTGGCTGTGCGTGGATATGTGCTACCAATTAATAGTAAACTGTGAAATGAAAATCTTTGAAATCCCAATAATCACCAGTTAAAGATGGTCAAGGAAAAATCAGCTGTATCATTGACCGCAGATTAGGCGTCTCACAATTAAAATATTTGAAATTACATTTTTTTTTGGCCAAATATTTGAAATTACATGTAAAGAGTGGTTTATATACACACACACATACACACGCACTATGGAGTCAATTGGAGCATTAACAAAGTTTTCAGCCAAAATATTCAAAGCCATTTTTTATATTCACACATGCTTTAATCTATTTTTTTCAAAAAAGATATCTTTTATCTCGACATAAATTAAAACTCAATTCTAACTTTTAATAAAGACATCTCTTCTACGCACACATTCAAACATAAAACTTTATTCTTAAATAGTCATTGATCTTTTCATTAATGTTCTGGAAAGAAAAATTAGGAGGAAAGAAAATGGAAGATGAAATTTAAGAAATAATGTTATCACCCTACCTATTTTGATGAAGGAGTAAAAGAAAATGGGCAAATGTCATGACGATGACAATAATATCCTTATAACTAGATTTATTATATTTCACGTGGTTTATAACAAAACTATACAAAAATAAATATCACCCATCAGGTAAAAAATTTGAAGATGATATATTTTCATATTTGTATATTTTAAAATCAAATAATTTTTTATGTTTAAAAACACATTTTGAGGATCAAATAATAAATTGAAAGAAAACAAACTCAAAGATGTGTGTTTAAAATATAGTTTTTATATTTGTATAAGTTTAAAAATAAATTGAAAGAAATGACTTTTCCCATATTTGTGAAGGTCACTAAATAAAATTGGTTGGAAGGAGAAAACGACATGAATAAAGAAGCTTGGTGAAAGAATATTTTTTGCCAACATCTTTTCATATTTATAAAGAAAAGTTGAGAGAAAATGTGGTGGGTTTCACCCACAGTTCCCCTCTTCTTTTTCCTTACTCTAACTTTTATTCCCTTCTCTCAACAAGAGAAAACTCCATAATCCTCCCATATTTTGATTTTCTTCTTATGCTTCCTTTCCTCTCAACTTTTTCTTCAATCCAAACATGAGGTAATCCATTTGTTTCGATTTTGAAAAAAAAAATAGTAAGTCATTTTCAGATGTTTTAGAAATTTATAAAACGTAATTTATTGTGCAGGGATTTTATAAAAAGCAGAAATTATTGTGTTCGATTACGATTATAAAAAACCATTTATGAGTAATTTTAAGATATTATATATGATATCCTTGGGGATTTTTGTTCATAAAAAATTTATTATTAATTATTTTTATATTTTATGATATCTTTGTGTATCTCCACATATATTGTTGTAAGGTTCTCTTATAATTTGTTCTTCTTTCAAATTTCGATTATTTTTAAAAGTTTAACAAATATGATAAAAATGCATAAGTATCAAATTAAAAATTAAAAAAAAGTATAAGTACCCTGCAAAATATTTTTTTTTTTATAATATGCTTACAAGTCCATTATTCCATTGACCACAGAAGATGGAGTCGCAGGGAGCGTGGCTTGTGTTGCATTAACATCAGCGTTGCTCTCTAAACATGTTTTAGCACTCACCCTCTTTGTCTACTTCGTGTGCCTGCTCACGTACTTTTCCCCCAATGCAGTAACCGAAATCTGTAAGCAGGTAGGTTCACAAGTGTCCGATGTGTGCAAGGGAAACTGAGCATTATACGATGACTACACTGCAAACACCAAGGAATTGGACATGAGGGGGGGGGGGGCCACAAAGCAAGCTTGGGCATAGAAAAAAAATAAATACTCCTCCAGTTCTTAATATAGAACCTAATTATTATGTTGATTTTAGTCATAAATATAAGACATATTTCTCATATTTATCATTTTTTTCTAAATTATCCTTATGGACACTTCCTCAACCATAATCAAGTATAAGAGGGAAAGGAGATATTAAAGAAGATGATTATGGTATTTTAGAAAAAACATGTCATATTTCTTATAATTAACTAACTTACCTAACTTTTTTAATATAATCAAATTAGTTAAATAGTCTTATATTAATGACAGGAAGAGTACTATTTCATATCCTAATTATAAGATCTTGTTTGTAGACTATAAAGGAAATCTTATAATTAGAACTAGATTAAGGTATTTTTAGTAAAATCCAGTATTTTAAAGTAATTTTTGATACACTTAACACCTTAATATATTTTTTGAAGTAGAACCCAATGTTTTAAAATAATTTTTGGTGTACTCAGTACTTAAAAGTATTTTTTTTTTCAGTGGCAACTAATATCCTAAAGTAATTAATTTTTAGCTTAAAATATGTTGGGAGGAGCACTTAGGTAATAGATCCTAAGTTTAAAGTGCTTGTTGCTATTGAGAAAAATAATTTAAAATATTATGTGCTACTAAAAAAATATTTTAACGTGTTAAGTACACCAAATATTATTTTAGAACATTGGGAGGCTATTAGAAAAATATTTTTAAGTGTTGAGTGTACAAAAATTATTTTAAAATACCGGTTGTTTCTCAAAGGTGGTGAGTGTACCCATGTTACAGGTTCGGAGCATTCTCAAACTAAGCTAGTTAGTTATAATGCTAATTGTATTGTTTATATATATATATATATATATATATAGACAAGGAAATTTTTTTTAAAAAAAACACTTAAATAACTCAAATTCTTATTTATATTATTAAATTTCTCAAATTTTTAATTAGGTCTCATGACCCAAAAAAGAATTTTAAAATTTTATGAAATGATTCTAATGCTCATTTCATTAGAAACCTAGATGGATAAAAATTTTATATCATTCCTGTGTTGCATAAAATCTCTAAACAAGGAAACTTGGTGTTTATTATTACATAGTTGAAAAATCGATCAAATAGGTAATGGTGAGTTAGTTTTTATATTAAATCTTTCTCTTTTAATCTTGATAGTTTTATCCAGACAGAAAGTTGTTAATTTAAAATTAAAACTTGTTAACTGCAAAATAAAATGCATTAATTTTCAAGGTTATATTGTGATAAAGTTTATCTAATGACTTATTACAACTATGTTATGGAGACAAAAAGTTGTTTATTAAAACTTGAAACGTATTTAAATGTGAAAGAGAATTTGTTAATTTTCAAGGTTGTATTGTGGTTGAGTTTTATTCAAAGATTTATTGCAAGAACATTATAAAGACAAAAATTTGTAAATTTGGAATTAAAACATGTAAATTATAAAATGAAACATGTTAATTGTCAAAGTCGCGTTATGATCAAATTTTATTCAAAAATTTACTGCAACTATGTTTTAGAGACATAAAAATATAAGGTTATAACTAAAGTTTAGTAACTACATAAGTGAACTTATTTATCTTCAAGGTTATATTGTAGTCAAATTTTATTCAAAGATTTATGCAAGTGTGTTTTGGAGAAAAAATTGTTAATTTAAAATTGAAATGAGTTTTTATTTTCACAAAGAACATTTTTATTGCGATTACAGGAGCTTCGTGATATGGCTTTTTGTGATCTCTTAGATGAATTGGATGGATAGGATTTAAAGATTGTGAGGGACCTTGCGAAAATGGCCGCTGAGAGGACCCGGATCCGTTATTTTGGGCTTCTCCTTAACTTGACCCAATTTTCCAAAACTATCCTCATTCCTTTTTTGTATGTTGCGCCGTTTTCTCTGTTTTTTTTTTCCTCTTTCGATTTTTGACGCCCAATCTGAGTACTAATCTGGCTTAGGGGGACGTTTTCCTAAGTTAGGGATCCTAGTTTCGGCTCAGAAAACATTTCATAATTTAATGACACTTTCAGACAATAACATTTAAACAGTACATTGACCTCTCAGCAAAGTCACATGCTTCTTCCTCCTTAGCGTTGAAACAATACAATACCAAATACGACTATACTACTTGATGCTTTTTATTTTTCACTCGTATCTTTTTTTTTTAATATTTTATTTTTAATTCTGCTCTTATTAACTATAGTAAAAGTAAAAAGAGTGAAAATTGATGAGAAAAAATATATTAGTATTTAATGCTTTTTTTAATAGGAGTAAAAGTAAAAACTTTACTTTTCTGGTCCTATTTATAGGTCACTTACAACATGTTTTACATAGATCAAGAAAACCCTTAAATTTTATTAACTCTCATTTAAAATTCAACAAATTTTCAATTTAATCCCTATTTAATATACATTATAACTTATGTAACTAAGGTCAATATAGTAATAAATGAAGGGCAAAATTGTATATCCATATAAAAAATTTCTCTCAGTGACCTGCTATAAGTAGGATCAAAAAATATTTTCTCTCTCTGTTCTATAAATAGGGCCAGAAGAGTATCTATTTAATACTCTCCTTGATATATGTGAAACTCTTACATAGAATAAATAATAAAGATCAAAGTCGTGCTTATTGCTAACCAAAAGTAATTTCACGCCCTCATGAGGGCACAGGTTTCTTCCTCCTAACAAGCAAAAGTTCTCAAATTTTTTAAGATAAAAGCTCTTCTCTCTTTCTCCCTCTCTCTGTATATAATGCAAAGCTCTAAAAAATTAAAAAAAAGATATGCCATTTTTATCTTTAACTTTAGCATGATTTAAAATAAATCATAATTGTATTTTGTTTCTCTACGATAGACTTAGGATCTTCAATTGGTGGGTATTTTTTTGACAAGTAATTATTTTACAATAAAATGTGTTAGATTATGAGATGAAGGTAAATCAAAAGAAATCACCATTTTACTCAAAAAAAAAAAAATCACCATTAAGTGGTTTTTGGAAGGGGAGGTTCTCCTTCTTTTCCGATCCAGCGCGGGCCCAAGAGAACGAACAGTATACATTGGAAATTTGGCACGGAGGACGCTAGTGGGGTTAGTTTTGAATAATATTTTTTTTTTGTTAAAACATAAGTATCCTTCTATTAAAAATAATTCTATTTAAAGCATTATTGGGTGCTAAATGCTAGCACCTCTCCCAGCGAGAATTCTAACTTTAATTTGTCACGTTATGAAGGACTAGCTTCTTTTGCTAGACTCAACTCTTGTTGGTAGTTTTAAATAATTATTATGGTGATGAGAATCATTGTGATTAAGGGGGTGTTTGGATGGAAACCAAACCATAATTTCAGAAGTAATTTTACAGTTACAAAATAAATATGTGGAGGAGTTTATCTCGATTTGTGAAAAAGTGCTTTTAAAAAACACTTCTCTTGATTCCCAAACACTCTGTAAATTTCAGTCAAGACTCTAGGATTGGATGTGACCTAAAGTGATGTTATGTCCGAGTTTTGTTTTTGTTTTTTTTATACAATTGTTTTTGGGTTTCCCTAACTTGCTTTGTAATAAGGTATTGACAACCGGACTTTGAATTTGCCAAGGCAATGGAATCAAAGATTAGTGAGTTAGATTAGAGTCCATCCGCAAATCACATTGATGAGAAATAAGAAATAAAAAATTAATTTAAATTTTCATCATGCCATTCAAAATACTAAATATTAATTTAATATTACCTTCGGTCTTTAACATAAAAGGTAGTTTAACTTTCAATTTAGTTCTAAATATAATACTCCAATCCATTGTATCTTTCATATTTATCTATTTCTTTCAAGATCGTCCTTGTAGTAGTTGCACATGTTAAATGTTTTATCAAATGATAGTTCTAGTTAATACACATGATTAGTAATGATATTTTAGAAAGATAACACATATTTATTACAAATAACTCATTTAACTAATTTTTTTAATCTGTTCGAATTAGTCAACTAATTTTTATATTAATAACTGAAAGTAGTGCATTGAATTCCTAACAAAATAGTTATATACTTATATTTTCTTTCCAATTTTCCCACAATTCCTTTAACAAATTGAAATCATAGTATCGTGCTATTAAAGTCACTGAATATTCATTATAGTAAATATTCTACCAACCGTCAGGTTTTTCTACCAACCGGACCGGGCCAATTAATTTTTTTGGGTCCAACCCGACTGGTCCGATCGAGTCCGATTCTAACTAAATACTATGCTCTGCAATCAGGGAAAATAAGTGATAAGGGGTAAAATAAAGCAAGAATATGGAAATGACTTCTTTCAAAGTCATTAATATGTCCTTTCTTCCTTTCTGAAGCCTGAAATAATTTTCCCTTCTCAGAATAGTGACTTACAGCAAAATCGTGATTCTCTCTCTCTCTCTCTCATCGCACTTTCCTCTCCACTTTAATTAACATCAATCTCAACATTCAGTGAAATTGTCTTCCACTCTCAATTTCTTAATCTGATTACAAAATAAGGGCCCCACATTATTTCCTTGGCTAAGAATTAATGAATTAATTAAGTACTCAACCCAGCCGCAACTAAAACGATCCGACCCAGCACCCGATACTCATACCAACCGACCACAAAAACAGGATAAACACTAGAATTTTTGGACATCCCCGTCAAAACCACTCGCCAGCCATGCCCTTCCTCTTTCTCTGTCCCTCTCTTCCCTTCCCACTGGATTTATAACTGGAGGGAGGTTCATCATTCTCTTCATTATCAGTCTCAACATCTCTCTCTCTCTCTCACACACACGCATACATACAGCTGCACCCCACGGCTGACCCAGGGAGGTTACTGTACTTTCTCTCTCTGATTTACATACCTTGCTTTCTCATCCTTCATGTATACTCCGTCAAAACCCTGGCATGCTATCTTTGCATTCTTAATTACAAGCATAGCCGTGGTGGTTCAAATGCACTTTCCCAACTCATCTTCTGCTGACAAACACCCTCCAAACGCTTGTTCCTTCAAGTCTCACGCTTGTTCCTTTATGGCTTCTCATCTGCCTACTACAAGTCTCACGCTTCCATCTCAAATAATGATGCCCCATTTTTCAAACTCTCATCCCACATAGCTGCAATCTCGGGAACCATGGCTTCTACTGTACTAATATCAGTGTTGGTTTCTAACCTGTTTTAGCACTCATCATCACTATCTACCTCACATGCCTCTTCATATATTTTGCTCCCAACCCAGTAACGGAAATGTGCAAGAAGATGGGTTCGTTTGTGTACGACATGTGCAAAGGAATTGAGAGTCAGCATGGCCCAAGAGACAACCAAAATGTTTAGACCATTTTCAAGTTATGTAAGTGATTATTACAATGTTGGAACTTGGAAGGAAATAAGCAGGGCATTCAACAGACAGGTTCAGAGTATTCTCAAATCATATTGCATTGTATTTCTGCTCCTACTAGATACTCCTCTAATCCTATTTATAAGTAAAAAAAAATCTTAAATTTATTTAAATAAAGTTAACATAATAATAAATAAAGAGTAAAATTATACATTCATATAAAAAATTTCTTTTAATGCCCTATAAATACAAAAAAAAATGTCTTTTCTCTTTTTCTTATAAATAGTGCTGGAGCAGGTTTCTTCAATATATTTGGGGACGCTTGCATAAAGAACAGCTGATCTTCCATTGTTCACATGCTTGCTAATGAATAGCATTCAGTAATGATTTCACGCATGAACTCAAAAAGGAATTGAGCGTAAATATGACCCAAGAGACAGCGTAAAAGTTTAGACCATTCTCAAGCTGTGCAAGTGATTCTTATACTGGTGGTACTTCGGTGGAAAATTTTTTTTGGGGGGGGGGGGGGAACAACAGGCAATCATCAAGCACGCTTTATAGTATTCTCATACCGCTCAAGTTATAATGATATTGTACTGTTTTTCTGCCCCCACAAGATCATCATGTAGATATAAATTTCTTCAACGTATGGGGAAAAAAATTGCAGCTTGACCGCACTCTATATATAGAAAGCTTTCCTAATTATATTTGGTGGCGCTTTTATTAACAAAAGTTGCACTGTCTCCTGTGTTGGAAACAGAGCCAAACAGAGTATTGTCTTTTAAGTTTTAATTAATGAAAGTGCTTAATCTCGCGTGACATGGAAGAGGAAGGCGAAGACGAAGAAGCCATGAAATGAAACAGAGCCAAACAGAGTACTGTCTTTACTATATCTCTCTCATACTCGCAACAAAAGCCTTCCTTTTATATATAGACACACACAGAAGAAACCGCCCACGAAATTTGACAGATCAAAACGATGAAATATGAACTGAAACTACATATCCTTAAAAAAATGAAGATCGTCACTTAATGATAAATGGCATTTTGTTTGAAGCAATTTCATAACCACTCAGAAGCATATGTGGGCATTATAAGGAATCCATGAAGGCTGAGAAGATTTGGCGACATGATTGACTGACAGAGAATTTAAACACGGAGGATGAACTGGAGACCTCATCTCTCTTTATAAACAGAAGAGGTTCGATGTTTGAGGGAAAATTTTTCACATTATGCCCCCAAGAAAACTTACTCCTTCGAACCCCTAGAAAATACTACTCCGCTCCTAATTATAACATCCAGTTGACTAATTTGAGGAAATTAAGGAAGTAAGTTAAGTTAGTTATTTGTAATAAATAAGTGTTGTCATTCTTAAAATATCCTTGCTAATTATGTATATTAGCTAGAACTATTATTATTAAAAGGACTATATTAGAAAAAAATACATAAATATGAGAAACAAAATGGATTGAAGTCTTATAATTAGGATCAAACTAAAAGTCAAACAGGGTCTTACATTAAGGACCGGAGGTAGTATTTTAACTTTACGATGCATAAAGACAGTCACAGACCAAATGCAATGGGAGCCGCAGGCGAAGGCGGAGGATGACCGAAGGTCGTCGTATGCTTGAGAACTCCGGTGCGATGATCAGACGTTGCTCCCACCGGAGCTGGAGGAAAGTTGGTTTACGTCTTTGGGCTGGTGAGGGAAGGGCCGGGCAGCACCGTCGTAGGCCATCCCCGTCTCTGCCGGAGCTTCGAACATGCACGCCTAACCAAACGCGTGTTTTCTCCCATGTATTCCGAATCTCGACGGCATATCGACCCCTCGCGCGACGTGAAAGAGGAAGGCGAAGACGAAGAAGCCATGAAATGAAACGAAGATACTTTAGTATATCTCTCTCACACTCACAACAAACAGATGCCTTTTCCTAATACGCACACAAAAGACATACCCTCGAAATTTGACAGATCAAAACGATGACATATGAACTGAAACTACATATGTGAAACTGAAATGAAGATCTCAACTAAATCAAAAATGGCATTTAAGGGAAAATTTTCTCATTACCTGGAAACCCAATCCTTCTAATCCCAAAAAGATAAAATCTCATTTCGGGCCCCATAAAATGATATGAAACCAATTTCTATGCTCCACATAGTACAATGATGAGTAGCATGGTACTATAATGCAGAGACCATCTCAATGTCGCTGGCTTATGCTTGTTTAGCTGTCCTGAAAAAGAAATATTTGGCTTTTGCAATTACATTCTACAAGACGAGACAACATGCAAATCTAATTTTTTTTAAGATAATTATTTTAACAGATATAGAATAAAAAATAAAAATAATATATCAATTATTATTCTTTCAAAAAATAATTTTTATTTAAAAATAATTAATTATAAATATTAAATCTGGATCGTTCAGATTAAATTGGGATCGCAAGTGACGAGTGCTGGGCGACGCTTGATGGGCACCAAAACTGGGTCCCAACCTGATTTACCGGATGGATCAGTCAAATATTTGGTCGATGATTTGGAAATTGAATACTGATGCTCAGGTAAATTGCTGGTTTGAAAAATTTCACATGGAATCCTTCCCACATCTTTCTTGCTCAAGCACTGGTTTCTTTTGCCACAAGGAAACTGAGTCATTGACTCACTTGTTTACTAGTTGTCCTTTTGCTAGAACTTGTGGCTTTGGCTGTCCATGGGCCTTCGAAGTGATTCATAAATTGACTGGAGCATTTGTCATTAGATTACATACACTTCGCTATTCAACTTTGAGCCGACAAGATTTCAGCAATTTCAATCATTGCCATTTTTCCTTCGAATTTCACTTGCGTAAAGGCCATGATCATGGAGGAGAGTCTACTGGCAACGTCAAAGTCTTGCATACTTTCAGACATCGTTCTCAAAGAAGTCTTGCATTACTGTGCTTATTACTATGATGAGCATAAAATAAAAATTTAATTTGATATATCCCATCCAGTCCTATTTATAAGATTCAAATTTAGGAAGGCATATAATACAATTTATAAGTTTCAATTTAGATTTGTTTCAAAATTTAATTTTTTCCTAATTATGTCTTTAATTATTTATTTTCTCTTCTTTGACATAGTCTCTCTCATTATATTACCCCATATATTCTTTTTCATTCCATTTCTTATTCCTTGTCTCTCTCCACTTACCTTTATCATAAATAAGGACATTTAAAAAAAAATATTTCTTACATATTTATTGTTTTAATTTTGACTAATTTTTCATTATATACAAATTAGTTATTTGAAGTGATAATAAGCTTTGCAAGGAATAATGTACATTGGTTACTAAAGTCAATATTGGTGATATTGTCATCTCCAAAAATTGTAGCAATGCAACCTACGTGAGATTTCAAGTTCAAACCCAACATTAACATGTTTGTGTATGTCTGTTTAAATTATACTCCTTTAATCCTTAATATAGGATCTAATTATTAAGTTGATTTTAGTCCTAAATATAAGAGCTATTTCTCATATTTATCAATTTTTTAAAATTATCTTTATGGATACTCCCTCAACCATAATCAAGTAGAAAGGAATGGATGATATTAAGGAAGATAATTATGGTATTTTAGGAAAAACATGTCATATTTCTTATAATTAACTAACTTACTTAACTTTCTTAATATAATCACATTAGTTAAATAAGTCTTATATTAAGGACTGGAGGAGTATTAAATAGAAAAAAAAGCTCAAACTAAATAAAATTGCATCCAATAGAAAAATCCACCTTATGCTCGGTTTCTCCACACTCAAAGCCCGCATATGCGAGAATAAAAGTAAGGTTGGCTAGTCTGCCTTGACAGAAGCTTCATAGACAGTTCGTACCTGCTACTTGTTATTAAAAACAAGAGGGATATGCATATCTTTTTAATTATTGTCACCGCTTTAAGACGTATTTAACTTTTAAAGCAATACCTTAGTAAGATGGCCAAAAAAAAAACTAACGCACTAACTAAGAGTTAAAAAATTTAAAACAAAAATATATCTTTGGCCAAAAATAAATAAACTCAAATGTGATTTTTATGCGAGGCTTAATAAATTCCGCATACGCAAATAATTCATTTTCATATGAGATTTTTATATTCTTTGCGCTAACATTTTTTATACAAAGAATCTTTTTTCTTTCGGATAAACTGGAAATCAAAGACCCAACATAAAAAATATTTTCAAAATTTAATAAATTTATTTTATAAAAAACACCAACCAAATAATAGGGCAATACCTGTTTTTAACTCGCCAACTACATAAACTGTGGTCCAGTAGATTTTCATTCTAGGTGAAAGTCTAGCTCGTATTTTATTTCGGATACTTATTAGGATGATGTATTTAAGGGCTATATTAGTTTTGAGTCGTCAATTTCAGGGTAACTTTTGTTACAATCTGTTGGCTCTAACTTGTCAAACATATTTCCTCAAACAAATACCTATCAAATCCTATATTTTGGTGGTGATTCATAATATATATATATATATATATTCGTTTTTGAAAAATCGTATTACATCGGTTATGATAAAAAAAAAAAGGACTTTTTTAAAGTAGTAATAATAAGATAGTAGGTATAAAAAAGTGGACAATTTTTTTATAAAATGTCCACTGTTTAGACCGGTTAATGAAACAACCAATCTAGAAAATACATTTCTAGAAAAAGCGACGGACTCTCTAAGCCAGTTTTAGTTAGATGTTATTTTATGTCGTATTTTTTATTCTCTTTTAATTTTAATACATCTGACGTTTAAAAGGAAGATAGTTTTTTAACCATCATTTTTTGTCTAAAATTATTAGGTGTCGAATTTTAAATCTAAAGCGTTTAAAATAAACTTGAATGGTAAAGGTAATGGTGAGAATATGTGTGATGTTGAGATTTCAGGAGACTTAAACCACATAGCTAGTTAGAGAAGGGTGGGAAGGCGGGCGGTAGAGGAGAGGAAAGTACGACGAAAGAGAGAGTGAAGGTTCATCACGGTGTTACAAATACACACATTGACCCTCGTCACCATGGTAACCACTAACCACACCCAAACCCTACCCCAAAGGAACATGAGATATGCAAAGTAAACCTAGCTTAGAAGACCAAATGCCATAATTAAATTATTAGCACATATATAATTAAATATTACTTTCAGTTTTTAATATAAGAGTTAGTTGACTAATTTTAGTAAATTAAAAAAATAGTTAAATTAGTTATTGTAAATATGTGCTGTCTTCCTTACAATACCCTTACTTCATATGTATTAGTTGAAACTATCATTTGTTGAAACTTTTAACATGTACAACTACTATAAGTACTATCTTGAAAAAATAGATAAGTATGAAAGACAAAATAAATTGGAATATTATCTTGAGGATCAAATTGAAATGTTAAATTAGCTCTCATATTATAAGGATTGGAAGTAATATTTTTATTATTTTGAAAAAGATGCCACCTAATTAATCTACGGTGATTTAGCATGGCAATCTCAAATCTCAATTAGTGAATTAGAATTGCGACGATGATGGGTCTACAATCCATAGTAAATAATAACAACAATAACTAGCTTATGGACGTATGTATGCACGCGCTAAATGTGATGTTTTAAAATTTTGAATTGATTTCATAACTAATACCACGTAAAAGTTTGCAGTTTTAACAGTGTGGCTTTTTGTCATCATATTATTTTTTTAAGAGAATATGTTGTATATTTAATATGTCACTACCTCCAGCCTACAAGATCTAGTTGACAAATTTAAAAAGAGTAAAGAATTTATTAAATCACTTTAAAGTGTTTATCTTTATTGTTTTTTCCAAACAAAGTTGCCTCACTTATAAAAATTGACATATAATCTAATGATACATATAAGTACTGCCTCTAGTCTTTAATATAAGAGCTCGTTTGATTTTCATTTTGGTTCTAAATAGAAGACCCCGAATCTATTTTATCTCTCATATTTATCCATTTTTTTCTAAGATAATTATTATAGTAATGATAGGTCTAGCCAATACATGCACTTGGGTAGTAAAGATATTTTAGGAAGATAACATCTATTTATTACAAATAATTAATTTAATTAGTTTTCTTAATTTACTCAAATTAGTAAACCAGCTCTTATACTAATGACATGAAGTAGTATTTTAGGGAGATTATGTAACATATGTTAGAATTAAGTGATTTAGGAACTTTCTAATCTCCTTAAATTAGTTAATTGGATCTTATATTAAGGATTAGAAGTAGAATAATTTTTAAAAAATCAAAATTACTATATTACTTTTTTTCAAAATTTTTTAATAATTTTTTAAGACCAAATCAAACTCGGTTTTATACATCGGGTCGGCTTGTGCTTAACGCTAGGATCGGAATAACTCGGTTTTACATCGCCTTTGTGCACTTCTAACCTTAGCGAGCTGAGAAAAATTCCATTGTGGGGCTGGCATGGGGGTCAATGAAACAAGGTTAAAAAAAAAGAAAAATTACTATACAGCGTGGCATCAAAGACAAAAGTCAAAAATACCCCTGAGTAAAACTGTTTTTCCAATTCAAAAGTGAGGGACAATTTAGCCTTTTCATTTTAAGATTATTTCCAGCCCTTCTCTCTGCTTTTTTTTTTTTTTTGTCCGGCCATCACAAATCCTTCTCTTTCTATTCTACAAAACTTTATTGAAAAAATCTTTATTTTTAACATTCAAGATACTTATTAGAATAACTGATAATTTAATGCTACCTTTAGTTCCTAGAGAAATTAAAAATATAAGTTCAGTTGGTTATTTATATTAAATATGTGTTAACTTTTTTAAATTATCCTATTTAATCATATATATTGAAACTATTGCTTAGTGGAAATCCTTTACAATCAATAGGAATATTTTGAGAAAAAAATTAAAATTTGAGAAACAAAGTGAAGTGAGATCTTATATTTAAAATCAAATTCAATCTCCTAACTAACTTTTATATCTAGGAGCAAAGATAATAATATATTAATGATATTTTTATTGGACACTAATAAATTATATTTAGATGATACTATTACAACGGACTTTGACACTAATAATCCATAGATGCAATTCAGGTTTCCCCTACTGTACATTCAGATTTAGTTTTTTCTTTAAATAATTATTTTAATAGATTTAGAATTAAAAACAAAGATAATCTGTCAACTGTCTTTTTTTTCAAAAAATAATTTTTATATTTAAAAATAAATACTTAAAAATATTATTCTTCTTATTCTAAATCTAAATATAAAATATAATATAATTTATACTATAAAATAAATCTTACAGAATTCAAGGACTCAAGGTCAAGTTTTGAGATTACCCGGTTCTCCCAGGTTCGCCGTCAAACAGAGCGAGTGCTTTGTAATTTCCGCTCGCTATCCCTTCCTCATCGGGTAGGTACATCTCACACGCTTCACCGGACCCACCCCTCTTCTTTAAATGGACTTGTCTGCTTTGGCTTAATGGCACTTTGGCTCGAGATCATCAACCTCGCCATTCTCTTTACATCAACCATCCCTCTTCTTCTTCTTCTGCTTCCCTCTCTCTGTCTTTCTCTCACCCTTCACAATTTTCAGCTACCATGGTTGATATCTTTGTATTCTTGATCACAACCATAGCCATGGTGGTTCAAATGCACTTTCCCAACTCATCTCCCTCCGACAAATACTCTGCAAACGTGTGGATCTTCATAGGATGCTTGTTCCTTTATGCCTTTTCATCCGCCTACTACAAGTCTCACGCCTCCAACCCTAATAATATTAATGCTACCCCTTATTGTATCCAACTCTCATCTCACGTAGCTGTAATCTCAGGAAGCATGGCTTGTGCTGTACTCATATCAGTGATGGTTTCTAAACCTGTTATAGCACTCATCGTCATTATCTACTTCATGTGCCTCCTCATATATTTTTCCCCCAACACTGTAACCGACATGAGTAAGAAGATAGGTTCCTGTGTGTACGATATGTTCAAAAGAACTGAGCATAACGGTGACCCAGCAGACAACATGGAACTTGGAATTTAGGTACTAATAAGGGAAAAAGAAACAAAGGTTGGGCAATATTATCAGAAAGTTTAGGAGTATTCTCAAACATCGCAGGTTATAATGTGCACTGTTTATATATATATGTCTGTGTGTGTGTGTATGGAAAGAAAATTATTGCTGCACACGAGTCTATTTATGGGGAATGCTTTTATATATGAAGAACGACATGATATTCCGTTGTTTACTACTTAGTACTTACTGGCTTTCTTGTTTCTAACTGTTTTCCTGAAGACCTTGCTTGGTTCTATGTTTACTTGGTTTCTGTTGATCATAATTTAGTCGTGATCTCGTGTGCTTGTGTTGCAATATCGTGCTGGGGCACAACCTGAAGCGCTTTTTATTATTATTTCATTGCAACAATGCATTTTTTTCGGTTGGAAAAATTTCTTAAAAAGCCAACCGAACAATTCGATTCATAATTCGGGTCACTGAACTTACGAAAAGCTTAATAATGTTAAGGGACTCAATTATAGAGACTTAAAATCTAGTTGAAATGACAATAATGGCCCTGTGGAATCAACAAGTTCTATTATGTACGTAGTTCACAACTTATAATTTTAAATTAATAACTTCCCCTTCACAACAACACATTTGCAACAAATTTAAAAAAAAAAAAACTTAAGCACAATATAGCCTTAAAAATTAACAAGTTTCATTACATAGTTCACAAATTTCAATTCCAATTTAACAAGTTTTTTATTATGCAGTTCTCAAGCTTTAATTCTAAATTAACTTTTCTTCACAAAACATTTCCGGTAAATCTTTTAAAAAGCCTTGAGCACAAGAAAACCTTTCAAATTATATTCCGTTGCATAAGAAAAAAATCTCTAAAATTAATAAGTTTCATTATACAGTTCACAAGTTTCAATTACCAAACCTAGGGGCACTAATGTAATAGATCAAACTTTTAAATTCCTCTTGAGGCCATATGGCTTGATGAGAGGTTTCATAAGTTAAGTGACCCAAATTAGATATGGTTATTTGGTTGGCTTTTTAAGAGATTTCCCCTCCTTTTTTAGGTGAAAGAAATCTTAAATCATATTGGACTTAAGATTAATCTCTTTCAAGTCTAGAACAATTAAAGAATAACCTTATCAATAAATATACTTTTAGGGATTTGAACCTGTGTTCTCCTCCTTACGGAGGCGAGGCTACCACCTTAACCAACAGCTTATTGGTCAGATTTTCCCCCTTCTATTAATAATAATATTATTTATTTTTAATGCAAAATACGATATTCACACTTCACACTGTGCGAGCAAAAGTCAATGAAAAATAGAATAAAGCAGCGAGAAGTGACCGTGGAAACGAAACTTTGTCTCTCGCCTTCCTTTAAACTGTAGGTTCCAATTGAATTTTATTTCAGAGAGACGTAATAAATTTTTATCTACAGAAAGTATTGACACATTGAAAATTTTAGACGAGAATATTATTTCGTAATAAATTTTTATCTACAGAAAGTATTGACACATTGAAAATTTTATACGCACAGAATATTGGTAATCTGATTTAAGGCATTCCCATCAATAAAATTTTTAATGAGAGATGTTTTTCTTGAATTTCTGAAAAAAATGTAGGTACTAGGGGGTTAGTCAATAAATATCGACAAAGGGAACATCTAAGACACTATTTTTGTATGGATTTTAATTGTTTACCAGAGGAAAATAAAAAGAAAAAAAGGAGATACATAGGACAGGAATCATGTTATAGAGGCAAAATATTTTTTTCTTTCTTGGCGAAAAAGATTAGCCATCAACCACTGTTTCAGTGTTGAGGCTATTTAGTGCTAAAGTTGCATCTATTTTTATATATATATATATATATATATATCAAAAGAGGGTAATAAAGCGAACGTTGTGCAGCGCGTCAATGGATGAGTAATCAATGGAAAAATATGCCACCCTGACTCTACTAAGACACCATCACATCAAATATCAAAGCAGTGATCAGCAATGTAGAACAACGTAAAATTCATAGCAAAAGCATATTAACCCCAAAAAGATCAGAATAAAAAAGCAGGGGGCCCTTTTCACATAAGGAGACAGTCTAATTGACAGAGGAGAACGCAATAAAATGAAAGATTTAGAATCAACAAATAAGACCAAAAAAATTGTTCGGTTTTTTTAAAAAAAAAATTTCTCTTATTTATAAGTCTGACTTGGAAAAAAAATAAAGTAGATGACATGTGGACTTGGTAAATCAACATATTTTGTTAATTAATAGTCAAAGTTAACCTGGATAATCATCAATACAAAGTTGTAATAATTTGAAAATTTTTTAAAAAAATTTATAGATACCTAACGCTCATGAATGGAAACTTTTGCAAAAAATTCACATTTGAACTCAAAACAAAAATGATATGGATGACATGCAGACTTGCCAGCTCTGCACACTTGGTCAATTGGTGGTCAAACTTAATTTCGATAATGGCTTAGGCGAGATTACTATAATTTGAAAACTTCTGAGATAATATTAAACACAAGAGAACTCATCTGACAACCGTGTCGGGAGTGATCGAACGCACCGCAATACTGACATAGGAGAGATGTATCTTGTCGCCGGAACTAAGTCGGAAAATTGGAAGAGTGCCCAACTTGCGATGAAGGAGAATGGCCACCTTAATCCTAAAACCAACTTTCTTATAAAAGGACAACAAAGAAAGTTAGCCGCCGCAGTTAAGGACGCAAAAACCTGAAGAACATGGATAGCAAGAAAGCTACTTTATAGAGAGAACACACTCTCCCCCATGCAAGGTAGGCCATGAATTTTATAATGTAACGCAGATGCAAACTAAAATAACATGTGGTTTCCAAATGAAGGTTAAAAATAAATTCTCATATTACCTTAAACATCAAATTAAATGAAACCAATTCAAATTACAAAATCGTTTATATTTGAGGTTGGCTTTTGTAACACGTAAATTTGGTTATTAGTAGTCTAGGCTTTAGATTCAACTTCAGCGGGGCTTTTAGATTGACAATGGTATGGGCCTTTGAGAGACAAAATACATGAAATTAACTTGGCATGAGTAGAATATTCCCTAGCATTATATTTTTAAATAGGATGGTAACAATCAAATTTCTTCTCCCTTCTAATTGTAGGAGCTAGTTGAAACATTTATTTTCATTCCAAATATAAGATTTCAAACCACTTAACTTACTTTTCAAATTTATAATTTTTTCTTACACGATTCATATAGTTAGATACAACATGTAATTTTAAATATAAGATCTAGTTAGAGATTTAATTTGATTTTAAATATAAAATCTCAATCTACTTCTTGTACAATATTTATCTATCTTGCCCCTAAATAATCTTTATAGTGATTGCAAATGTTAAAATTTTTTCATCAAAGTGTAATTTCAATACACATGATTGATGGATGTATTTTAGGAAAGACAATATCTATTTATTATAAATAATTAACTTGTTTAATTTTTTTAATATTTAAAAATTAATTATTTAGCTTATATATTAAGAACCGAAGATAGTATATTAACTGGATTTTGTTAATGGGGATGATCATGAAAAGAGTTATTATGTGGAAACCAACACAAAGTTGTTATAAATGACAAACTTAATAATCTTGTTAATCCTTGTAAATTATACAGGTCATATATTTAGGAAAATAAAATAGAAAAACAATAATCAGAAAAATCTGATTAAGAGCTTATAAAAAAAGTTTGGAATGCTTTATCTTGAAATTAACTCCCATGGAATTTTTAGTAACAACAATACTAATAATAATAAGAATATCGAAACAAAATTAATAATAGTGATAATTATAATTTATAGGGTAAGGTAAATGAATTGATTTAAATTTTATAAATTCATAAAATCTAACTCATATTGTAATTTAAAAAAAAAGAAAAAACCTAACTCATATTCTACACCTATGTCCTTTTCGGCTATTCCTCGTCCAAGACGCACAACACTGTTCCTCTCTTGTCGGGTGTGAAGTGACGCCCCTTCTGTCCTTTTGCCTTTTTGTAATGTATTATTATTATATTATTATTATTGACCCACGCCACTTGGGCTTTATGGCACTTCGGCTCAAGATCAACATCCTCCCCTATTCTTTTTACATCAACCATCCTCTTCTTCCTCCTCCTTTCTCCTCTCTCTCTCTCTCCCCCCCCCCCCCTCATTTCACAATTTTCAGCTACCATGCTTGATGCCTTTGTATTATTATTTTAAAAAAAAATATATTCCCTCTTTTTTAATAGGATTTTTTTCATAACAAAAATTAGTTTGAATCAAGCTCGTTTGAATAATATATTAAAAAGTCAATTTCAAAGGTTTAAATATGAAAATAGTTAAGAAGAAGAAAAGTTATTTCAACTTTAAAGTAGTTTTCGGATAAAAAAAATCAGTTATATCTAAAATCATGTCAAACATCATTTTTTTTTAACCCTCAACCATCGTTTTTTCAGTTCCAAATGACTTCTGACTTCTTATTGTTATCCCAAAAATGAACAAATTTTCTCCTTTTTCCATCTTCCTTTTCTTTTTGTAATGTTTCTAATAGCTTTGCAAAGTCATAGATATGGAGCAAGAATATGTAGTGACTTTGCTGTAGTCTCAAGAAGCATGGCTTGTGCTGCACTTATGTTAGTGTTTGGTTTCTAAACCTGTTTTAGCACTCATCATCATTGTTTACTTCATGTGCCTCCTCATATATTTTGCCCCAGACCACTAACCGAAATATGTAAGAAGATAGGTTCACATGTCTCTGACATATGCAAAGGAATTGGGCATAACCATATGACCAAATAGCCTCAACTCGTAGCTTTGTTACTTAATTTATCAATAAAAAAAATAAAGCTAGATATTTAGAATGATAAATTTAATTGACATGTAGTAGATGTGGTACTCTATGATTGTATTTAGGATATATTTAGTATTTTTTTTTAAATATAGAAGGAATATTCTGTCTCACTGCATGTTCCCCATTAATCCCGCACATATACAAAACCTTGTGAGACATCTTATTCTAATCACTAGATGATCTTAACTCTTTTGGATATTGAAAAATTACTTCAGATTAGCGGAAATTTTGAAGGAAAATTTATCCTCCTTGTCTAAGGGAGTATGATGATCAAAATGACCAAGAGTTGTTTAAAGTGTTATACTTAGATTTTGCTAGAACTTTGTGGAATCTAACAAGAATCATGGGAAATCTCAAGTGAGGAATCTTGGGACTAGACAGAGGCTCATGTAGTGGATGACATGTGAGAATGTTGCACGAGTTGGGGAACCTCACTGGGTAGAAGGCGACAGAAAAGATGAATTTCACTTCTTCATAGTATAATTGTTAAATATGATAAGGTAAAGTTTGAAGTTAAAGTAAAATCGTTCTTAACTGCAAATAAATCTCTCGTAAAATTAAAGTTGTTTTTGATTTGAAAGTATAGAATTTTGCTTATTAAAAAAAAAAAAAAAAGGCCTTCCTTGAAGCACGGAGCCCTAGAAAATTAAAACTGCATATTGGAAATTTGGCACGTAGGAAGCTTACAGGTGGGATGAGTTTTTTGTATTTTTCTGCCTTTTGATGTTAATGGGCTACAGGTCAAGTCCACTTTGAGATCTCTCTCATCATTAAATACACAGCTCTTAAAAAGCTCAAAAATTGTCATGCTTGATTTATAATAAATTCTAGTTGTACTATTATAAATCCGCTCTGTGCTTTGTTTCTCTACACTGTGCCGGACTTAGGACCTTAAATTATTAGTGGGGTCAAAATTTTTTATGGTTTTTTTAATAGCTTATTACAAAATTTTGACAATTTATAATTTAAAATAAAATGTGTTGAATTTTAAGATTAAGTTAAATCAAATGAAACACACCATTGGCTTTTGGTAGGTGGTGGCACTCCCTTCCATTGAAATAGCACAGATGAACAATGTACGTTAGAAATTTGGTACATACGAGCGCATGGGAAGCTTGGAAGCACACCCTCTTTCTTTCTTTGTTTTTTTCCCCTTTTCTCAAAATCTTCACTTTTAATGTATGTATTAAAATTAGAAGAGATTAAAAATACAAATAAAATAACATCAAATGTTGGCCGTCGAATTTTGGTATGCACATTAATAAATTGGTGGGTCAACATGCCCTACTCACCGAATCTCTGAATAGGGCATGCTCATCCACTAAATGAGAGCATTTGAGGGATGAGAGCCTTCCTTTTTTTTTTTTTTTTTTAAAATAATTTTTATTTTTTGTTTTATTTAGGTTAAGTTGTATTTAGTCTATTAAATTTTTTTTTTAGCAATACTCAATATTCTAAGTTAATTAATTTTATTATATTTAACATGTTGAATTATTTTTATGGCAAAACCTAGTATTCTAAATTAATTAATATTTAGTGCATCTAATATTCTAAAATATTTTTTTAGTAACACTCAGTATCCTAATTAATTAAGTTTTAGTGCATTTAGTACTTTGAACTATTTTTCTAATAGTACCCAATATCATAAATTAATTATTTTTTAAGTACATCCAGCATTTTAAATTGTTTTTATAGTAACACCGAGTATCCCAAATTAATTAATTTTTAGAGTAAAATACATTGACAACTATTTTATTTTGCCTAAATTACAGAAACCTTCTCTCTAGTTTGAAAATGCATATAAACCTCTTTTAAAATTAAAATGTATGGTATGCAAACTTTCTTTATATTTTTGAGATTCTATTTCCATCCATCTAACTATTAGTTGACCGTTAGTTGACTTTTAAACTTTTATTTTGACCAAAATATCCCTCTTTAAAATAAACATTATTTAAACATCTATATCTATAAAATATATTTTTGATACAACAAAAAATAATCATAATACATGTATTTTCAAAATTTTAATATGTTATAAATTTATTAATTTAATTACATTATAGAATTATATAATTTTAATTCTTCATGAAATACTAAAACTTAAGGTTTCTTTTAAATAGCTAGAAAAAATTTTAAATGCTTTTTTTTTCATTATATAATACAAATTATGTGAGTTTGGAAAATTATATAAGGCATTTAAAATTTATAATTTAAATTTTTTAAAAAAAATTTGTTGCAAACATTTATAACTATTTAATTTGATCGATTATATATTTATTTAAAGAATTTGTCAAATTTCTATTCAATGTTTTTTATGTTTACATGTAAAGGAAAAAATCTTAAATTGTTCAAACTGGTTTTAGACAAAATTTAGGAATTTAATATTATGAGGGATAAATTAGTAAACAAAAGTATTTTAACAGAAATTTTTTTTAAAAAATATTTTTAGAATATTCTTAACGGAAATAACGGTTTGGACTTAAGTGTATGTCTTCAAAATAGAGAAGAGGTTCATGTAATTAAGACAAAATGTAATGGAGGTTAGAGTTAAAGTACTTTACTCTAATTTTTACTGTATTTAGCATCTGAAAATACTTTTTAGTAACACCCAATATCTCAAATTAATTTATTTTTATTGCATTTAGCATTCTGAAATATTTTTCCTGTAATATCCAGTATTATAAATTAATTTTTAGTGTATCCAACACTTTCAAGTGTTTTTATAGTAACACTTACTAACTGAACAAATACTCTGAATATACTAAAAATTAATTAATTTGAGATTACTAAAAAATATTTTAGAGTGCTAAATACAAATTAACCCAAATAAATAAAATTAATGAAAAAATGCTTTAAAAAAAAAAAAAGACAAGGAGGAGGAAGAGGATCGGGGGGAAAGGAAGAGAGGATGGGGGAAGGAGGAGGAGGCAGCATCACATCCCCAAACGGAATCGCTCCGATCCAAATTCATGCACCCAGCACCCAGCACCCAGCACCCAAGCTTATTGCAATTTGCAAGCTTGCCCACCGAAGCGGAACTAGCTTGTGACCAATGAGATAAGGAAAGAGAAAAGAGACGTTGGGGTGCCGTAAAGAAAACGGGGATCTATATCCTCACGCGCGTTGTTTTTGACCAGCAGATCCTCACACGCATTTACGCGGTCCTTTTCTTCTCGTTGCATAGTGAATATGGAATTGAAGAATGAGTGGTTGAAATTCATAATTTACTAAAAAAAAAGAATAAAATATCCTTGAAATTTTTAAAAAAACGAAAATCAGTTTGGACGGATTTCAAAATCTAAATCAGACTTTTTATGCTTGGATGAATTTCAAATCTTTTTTTTTTGAGCAAAAAAGTCCATTTTATTTGATAGTAAAAAAGAGTACAACCACTAATAGCCCAAAGGCCAGAAAAACAACTAAAAAACTACATCAAAAAGACCGAAAAAATACACCTAACACACCAAAACTTACCAAAGAAAAAAAACAACAAAAGCACGCAAGCAAAGCTGACAAAACAAACAAAAGGAATTAAACCAATGCCCGTTCTTACTCTGCAATCCTCCACACAATTTTGCCGAATCAGCATTCAACACAGCAACCAAAGGAGATGGTGGCATCAAAAGCCATCCTCAAGAACCATTCCCTTATTGCCTCAGCTACAAGACAGTTCGCAGCCTTGTTTCCCAACCTACTAATCCACACACACATTCCAGCTTTGTTTAGATGATAGGACATCCAAACACTTCTGCACTATATCAGAACAACACCACTCACCCCCACAATAATTCCTCCTCCTCAGAATGCCATACAACTCCTGACATCCATCTCAAAAACCACATTGTTCCTCCAGCTTTTTTTCCTCTGCTATAATCAAAGCTGAATAAAGAGACAAGCATTTAGTCATAAAAGGAGAGGAAGACTTCACCACACCAGCTTGCCCCATACCGCCTATGTACTGGCCTTTTTCATTTCTGCAAACTACTCCTACTATAGCCTTCATCTCTTTCCTCCTAAAAGCAGCATCCATATTGATTTTAATTCTACCACATCAGGCTTAGACCAAGACTGATTTCTTCCCAACATACTACTACAACCTTCCGCTTCTCTTCTTCTTCTTTTGTCAGTAACTTCCCCCAAACTCCTTACCAACCTCATAGCCTTAGCTACACATTCATAGCCATCTAAGTCAGCGCCATCAAAGATAGCCTTGCATCTAAATTTCCAAATCCACCAGCAAATGCCTGCAAAAATAGCAATCTGTTGCTCATCTGGTTATCATCACCATAAACCATTCTTCAAGCCACCTGTCCAATTTGAATCTTCCAGTTCCTTCAAATTTTAAAGCAAGTGGAGATCCAAACCAGCAAAGTTTAGTCCAAGTGCATAAAAATAGCATATGTTCCACTGTTTCCACTTGAGTTTTGCAGAACCCCACACATTGAGGATTAGGAGAACATTTCCTCCTATATAAGGCTTCTTTAGTTGCAATTGCTCCTTCTTCACTGCTCTCCACATAAAATGTAAAACCTTAGGCGGCATCTTTATATTCCATATACCAGCCCATAAATTTTTGAGGGTTTATAAGAGCAGCTAGGCTTCATTAACGCTACATTTCTTTTCTACTTAAAGCTGCTCTATAACCCAGCTTCACCAATAATCTCCACTCTATCTCCACTTCTACTCTCAACACAATCAATCTGTAATTAGCAGTAATCTCAAGGATCAACACTTGCTTAAGTAAGGACTTATCTGTATCTTCAGAACCTCATCCAAATCCCCAAAACACCAGTCTCCATCACAAATAATACTACTAACTTTCCTCTCTTTCAACTCATCAGTAAGGATTCTGTCTCTTAACTTCATATCAGCAGAGGCAGGAAGCCAAGCGTCTCCAAAAATCTTGACATTCTCCCCCCATTACCAATCTTCCAGCATAAGTCTTTAATTAGCAAATCTCTACCCTCCAATATACTAGACCAGCCCATGAAGCTCTATTGCCCTTTTTTAGCCTTCCTCAAAAATGAATCATTTGGAAAATACAGATCCTTCAAAATCCTTACCCATAGTTCATCAGGATTTTTAAGGATTCTCAAAGCTGTTTTTGCCAAGAAGCTACATTAAAAGCCTCCAACTCTCTAAAACTCAAAACCCCCTTCCCCCCTCTACTCTTGGCTTTACACATTGATTTCCGCTCTAATTCTTTAATTTTGATTTCCCTGACCCAATGTACCCTCTTGCTCTTTTTGCCCACACCAAAAATTAGACACCATGCTATCCAAATCCTACAGCATTTTTTTTTGGATATTTAAAGCAAGACATTGAGAATATTGGTATAGCATCATTCGCCACTGATTTCAAGACTCTCACACACTTGAAAAGTGAGTAATTTTTGTTTCCACCTCCTTGTAATCTCAAACTCATCTTGCACTTCACTCAAAAGACAAAGCCTCATATTTGGATTTGCTCTCAAATCATAGGCAAGCCTAAGTATTTTCCTAGATTATCACTTGCTTTAATACCACACACTTCGAAAACTTTCCTGCTTCATAGACTCGCAAGCATTCTTAGAGAAGAAGACACAAGATTTGTCAAAGTTCACAGCTTGTCCAGATGCAGCACAGTAACAATCCAGAATTTCTTCAACAACTTCAATTTACTACAACTTTCATCTCTAAGATATAAGAATAAAGCATCATCTGGCAAAGAAACAATGCGAAAGAATAGGAAGGGCATTTGTTTGCTAACCTTATTCCTTTGAGTGAGTCTTCCTTATATCCCCAAACCACTGTATCATTAGAGATAGAGCTTCTGCAGCTAAATAAAGAGATAAGAGACAAAGAATCACCTTGTCTAATCCCTCTCTCCATCCTCAAATCACAGTCACTCTTTTTGCCTGCTATCATCAAGCTCAAACTAGCAGATGACACACATTCCATAACCCAAGCAATCCATCTGTCACCAAAACCAGCCTCTCATGACTTCTTCCACAAATTTCCATTCTAATATGTCATAAGCCCTTATTCATGTCAATTTTAATTGCCATCTCCACTTTCTCTTCCCTTTCTTCTTGTTCTTCAGGTACTGGAACGCTTCATGGGCAATTAAAATGTTATCCTACCTAAATCAGTCCTACCAGCCACAAACGCCCTCTGATGCTCTGAAATAATTCTGGATAACAGCATTTTCATTCTATTAGCCAGAATTTTAGAAACAATCTTGTAAGCAAGTTATAGAGACCATTTGGTCTAAATTGACCCACTGTTTCAGCACACTCAACTTTAGGGATCAAAATGATATTTGTCTTATTCAAAGGACCTAGGCTCTTTAACCATCTGTACAACCTCCTCACTAACCACCCCCCATGCAGCTTTGTAAAAGGTTCCTGAGAAACCATCCGGTCTTGGTGCTTTAGCACCATTCAATGAAAAACAACACTTTTGATTTCTTCCATCGAGACTTCTCTTCCAACAAATCATTATCAGCAGCAGAGACCTTCTTCTCTATAAATTGTAGAGCAACTTCTATATTTCTGCAACCAGCTGAAGCAAAACGTTCATTATAGAAATTGGAAAAAGCAGTATTAATTCCAACTTCATCTTCTATCCAATTACCACCATCCCCTCTAATCTTGACCACCTTGTTTCTTGCTCTTCTTCTGATTGTACTTGTGTGAAAAAACTTTGTATTTTTGTCTCCACTCATCAACCAATTTACACGAGATCTCTGCCACCAATATTTCTCCTCCCTATCCCAGGCATCTTCTATTTCTTTAATCAGACTTTCTGCTTCTCTCTTGCTCTCTTCATTCATCATCCTACTATTGCACCTTTCCAGTTGAGCAGTCAACTCATCAATTAGTTTCCTAGCATTAGGAAAGGTCTTTTTACCCCCTTTGATTAAAGCATTTCTATAGTTCACAAGTCTTCTAATCAACTGCCAGACTTTACTACCTTCATCAACCACACCCCTTCTCCAGCTACTTCTTACGATATCCAGAAATTGCCCATGCTTAGCCCAAACTGACTCAAATTTAAAGAGTTTTGGAATTCTAGAATGCTGAAATTCACAGTCTACTAACAGCAAATGATGGTTAGATCCCACAGGTTCAATATGAGACACAACCACATTAATGAATTCATCACAGAAGTCAGAATTAGCCACTGCCCTATCGATTCTTTCTTTCACATGGTTAGCACCCAATCTCTTATTACACCAAGTGAATTTTGGACCTTGAAAGCCCAAATCAATTAGTTGACAATCAGCCAGCATGCTCTGAAAGTTCAGAACCCTTCTAATGTCAATAGGAAGTCTTCCAATCTTCTCATCACTAGACAAGACATCATTGAAATCTCCCACGCAAATCCATGTTCCATTAATTCCTTCAGCTATACTTCTCATTTTATTCCACACAGCACATTTTCCATCATCAGTTGGGGATCCGTAGATAAAGGTAGCATAGTCTGGAACCTTCATTAGATTAGAATGCAAAGAAACATGAATTATATTAGGAGAGCTTGACCAAACATTAATCACCATATCTCTAGACCACCACAAGGCAAGCCCTCCACCACTCCCCTTGGCTCTACATAGACAACAGCTTCTTCCATTTGACATTGTTCTCTCAATCGCTGCAACTTCTCACTCTTTTTTCTGGTTTCCATTAGGAAGATTACTGAGGGTCTACTTCTCAAGACCTCCTCCCTCAGTTTTTTGGCTGTCAAGGCTCTTCCTAAACCTTGACAGTTCCAAGATAGCATCTTCATGGCCCCTTGGTGGCTGTTTGAGGCCACCAAGACCTTCAGCATCAATAGACAAGGGACTACTCACTATTTTATTATCATTAGCCACTTTCCCCTTCCTCCTCTAGAGTTACATCCCTTCTTACCTCCAAACCTTCTAATATGCCTTTTAACAGCACCAACTCTTTTCCTTCCCTCTTTTCTAACTACATTATCAATCTGAACTACTTCAGTAGTTAATGATGTTTCAGGAGAAATATCAAAGCACAACCTTCTCCTCTTGCTCTTACCTTCACTCTCTTCATAGTCCATATTCCTTTTGATTTTAACTCTTTTCAGCCCCACAGTCACATCTGAGATAGGAGACACTGCACCATAAACCACAATAGCTTTAGAAACATCAACTTCTTTATTTACAGAATTAACCAAAGAAGTTATGACATTTGTATCAACTTTCTTCCCTCCTTCCCTCATCACATTTTCAACTTCTGATTCTTGCTGAGAAATAGATCTAACTTTAGAGTTCTCAAGCTTATTCAACTTCTTCATATGCCTGTTGATATGGTCAGAGGATTGTGGTTCTTTAGTTACAGTAGGTTTACTCTTACTTTCCCCATCAACTTTACATAAGTCATCAACTTCCTTTCCTTTGACAATTTCAACAAAGTTCAACAGTTGCTCTTTTTGTTTCTCAAGACATTTAACTAGTCCATCACTTTCCTCCCAACCTACTTTCTCGCAAATAATTAGATCTGTCATCCTTCGAGCAGCCTGAGTGCTTAACCAAGCACCGAATTTCCTTGGTGAGCCTTCATCTTCTTTAGAAAAATAGAGACAAATTTTTTTATCATGGCCAATACGACCACACCAGAAGCAAAATTGCTGCAATCGTTCATATCTAATTTTAATCCAAACTGGATCCAGATTTGGTCTTGGAGTCCAGATGCCAATGATTAGAGGTCTACTCAGATTAACAACCACTTTGGCTCTTAAAAAACTCCTGACTAGCAGTTCCCCCTTCCTTGGATCTTCCACCAGAACTACTTCTCCTACCATCGCTCCAAGAATTCTCACGTTCTCTACATCCATAGCTTCTTCCGACAGATCGTGGAATTGTATCCAAAAAGGACAATGATTAAAATCAACTTCTGCAAATGTCATGTAATCTTGCCAGATCTGAATGTTAAGTAACTGACCTTGGATAGACCATGGTCTTCCTCTTAGAATTCTCAATCGATCTTCAGTGCGATGGAATTCAAAAATAAAACCATCCTGTTCCACTTCAGGAATCTCAAGATCTTCATTCTTCAACAGATTCCATCCTTTGCGGATCATCTGAATGACTGTCGCTTTATTCAAGTTCTTCATCGACATTAATTTTCCAACCAGAGCACCTCCAAACAGCTTTCTCTGTTTCTTCGCTTTCCAAACCAGATTTGCTTCCAATCCACCTTTACGCAGAGCTTCCTGATCCTCTTCCGACTTCCTCCTCGAACCTTCCTCCATACTCCCTAATCTATCTAATCACCACTCTTTAATCTCACACACCGAGTTATCGTAATGCATGTTAACTCGGCACACTCTTTGGCTCCGTCACAGTGGGCGGCGGAGTTCACTCGCTGAAAGGCGGCAAGAAACTGCCGTAACTAACTCTCACAGGGAGAGAGAAAAGCTCTCACGTGGGAGAGAGATCCTTGGATGAATTTCAAAATCTTAAATCAGACTTTTTATACTTCTTTTAAAACGATACAAAAGACTTTCACTTTTTTCTTCTTTCTTTTTTTTCTTTTTTTTTCCACCTCTCTTTTCAACTCCGGTGATAACTATTCTTTCTTATATATTAACTATTTTTTTAAACTATTTACTACATTTGTTTTTAAAACTTCGATAATTACTTTAGTATCACAATTGAATTCTTTCATTTTAAAGATTTGATAACTACTCTTATTTAGTTATTGATTATTCTAATTTTGTATTAACTACTTTTATTTTAAAAATTCAAAAAATTATATGAAGCATAATTGGAGATCTAGTTACTATTTTTATTTAGTTATTTACTACTCTTATATGATTAATAGCTATACAAAAGTAATAATTAAAATTTTAAAAATATAAGTAGTTAATACTCCTCCGATCCTTAATATAAGACCCATTTAATTAATTTGAATAGATTAAAAAAATTAGGTAAGTTAGTTAACTATAAGAAAATTGACACATTTCTCTTAAAACACCATAATCATCTTTCTTAATACCCCATCTCCTTCTTCTACTTGATTATGGTTAAGGGAGTATCCATAAGAGTAATTTAAAAAAAATTAATAAATATGATAAATGAGTCTTATATTTAAAATCAAAACTAATTCAAAAATTAGGTCTTATATTCAGGACAGGAGGAGTAGTAAAATTAGAATAGTTATTTGTTATACAAAAATAATAAATAACGTTGTCATTTCATAATATTTTTCGTGTTTTCTTGTCACAATCCTCTCCTCAATTCACACATGGAACGACAGGGGGTCACTTTCAAAACAAACGATAAACTCACTTCTAAAAGTGGCGGGTGGTTTGCCATATCGTCGCACAAAACTTTGCTAACGAACATGGAAGCCTTGTTCCTTTCACCACCCGTCGTCTTCAAATCCAGGGCTTTCTGTCCCAACACCCATCACCTTCCCAATTCTCTTTACATCAGTCTCAACATTCCCTCTTCTCTCTCTCTCTCTCTCTCACCCTTCACATTTTCCTTCTGCCAATGGCTGATCCTGCGAGGTTAGTATACTTCCTGAATTACATACTCTGTTTTCTCTCTGTTTTTTTTTGTTTTTTGTTTTTTGCATTTATCATTTATTCACTCCATATATCTCTATATCTAGACTTGCATCTTCAAGCTTCTTTGCTGTACGTTCATAATAATGGTGACTTTGATGGTTTTCCGCAGTTCAAAGCCCTGGCGTGCTATCTTTGTATTCTTGATTACAACCATAGCCATGGTTGTTCAAATGCATTTCCCCAACTCATCTCCTGCAGATAAACACTCTGCCAACGTGTGGATTTTAATAGGATGCTTGCTCCTTTATGCCTTTTCATCTGCCTACTACGAGTCTCACGCCTCCACCTCTGATACTAATGATGCCCCTTATTTCAACCTCTCATCCCACATGGCTGTAATCTCAGGAAGCATGGCTTGTGCTGTATTAATATCAGTGCTGGTTTCTAAACAAGTTATAGCACTCATCATCATTATCTACTTCTTGTGCCTCCTCATATATTTTGCTCCCAACAGAGTAACAGAAATATGCAGGAAGATAGGTTCATATGTGTTCGACAAGTGCAAAGGAATTGAGCACAACCATGACCCAGCAGACAACATACAGGTTTAGACCATATTCTCAAGTTGTGCAAGTGATTATTATGATGTTGGAACTTGAAGGGAAATAGGTTTGGCAATTAAGAGACAGGTTTAGAGGATTCTCAGACTGCTAAGTTATAATTTTATTGCACTGTTTGTCTCCCCCTGTTAGATCATCATCTAGAATTAGGTTTCTTCAATATATATGAAAAGAAAAATTATAGCTGTAGACGAGTCTATTTATACGGAAAAGGCTTTCCTAATTATATTTGGAGATGCCTGTATTTGGAACATCTGGTCTTACTACTGTTTACTTGCTTTCTATTGAATATATAATTCAGTGATGATTTCAGAATTTGATGAAAGAGATCTGCCGAAGAGTTCTTAAAGCTGAAAAGTATATACACGAACGGTTATTATATTATGACCAACATGTTCGGAATATGTTATAGATTGAGTTAAAAATGCAGGCACATCATTACAACTAAAAGTATGGGTTTTTTTTTTTTTTTTTTGGGTGCTGCTTTGTTCTCTCGGTCAATCCAATATTTTATGTAATGGATTTTACCAGGTAGTCCTTTTTCTTAAAATAATACATGTCCTTCCCGGAATCGACTTCCCAAAATGGTTTAAAAGCGTAATCTTGGAAAGAAATTAATTTACAATCATGAAGATTTTTCATTTTCAATTTTGTTTTTTATTTATTATTTTATTGCAAAATACCTTTTTCTATCAACAAAAGTGGCTCTGTTTTCTGTGTAGAAAACAGAGGCAAACAGAGCATGATCGAGTGTTGTCATTTAGACCAATGACAAAGGCGGAGGATGATCGAAGGTCATCATATCCTTAAGAAAACCAGAGCCATTATCAGAGGATGATCGAAATTGTTATCAAAAATGATTTTTTGTTTTCATTTTCATCCTCACTCTGTTCTTCTCGATCTGGTTTTTATAAATTAATTAGTATTAGGAACAAAAATTCAATCTAATATAATTAAAGAGTGCTTGTTAACGGATGAAGAAGCGAAAATTAGGAACATTAGATTACCATATCCTGAAGTGTAAGACAGTTGGGCTTCGTTGGGAACGAAGAGTGATGAGCACACAATTAATTCCGGTTATTTCGTGGCAAAAGAAGGGAAGGCAGCACTGTAGCAATGCCTAGTAAAATGTCAATACTACCTCCCTTCCTAATTATTTAATTTGATTCTAAATATAAGATTTTAATATATTTAATCTTTTATATTTTTTTTTCAAGTAATGCCATGATAATTTTCACATGTTTAAAATTTTTTTATTTTAATACATATAATTAATAAAAGTATTTTAGAGAAGAAAATATTCCGTTATTATAAATAATTAACTTACTTAATTTTTTTAATATCTGTAAATTAGTTATCTACTTTTTATATTAAAAACAAAAGAAATACTTCATATCAAATACCAAAAGAGATTTGGAAGCCAATATGGAAATTAGTACTCCCAGCGTGGTGTAATATTCCTTGTGGAGAGTTTTTAATGGGGCAATAACTGCTAACGATGTCCTATTTGTGGACTTGAGAATGAAACAATTGAACATATGCTATTTTTTGGTCCCTGGACTAAGAAACGCTGGTTTGGTTGCTGCTTGGGACTTCAGATATAAGGATGTATATTTCAATAGTAGATAAAGGGAGTGAGGATATGTTGATTGAGAATGAGAATTTTTATGATTTCCCAGAAATCTACTGCTGCAGTTTTGTGCTGGTGGATATGGAAAACCAGGTATAATTGTGTTTTCAAGGGAACTGAAGTAAATTCCAGATCGGTGATTAATATGGCTCATACTTTAGTATATTTGTTATGTTTGTTTTTTGGTTTTTTCCCCTTGTTTGTGAGTTGTGGGGTGATTTGTACTTTAGGATTTGACACGAGTTTTTCTTTTACAAACACGGGCCTTTGGCACAGTCAAGAGCATTCGATTTTAATTCACAACGGAGATTATAATTTAAGGCCAAAATACTAATAATTTCCTTTTACTTTGACCCTCTTGCGTATAATCCGTTTATCTTAAAAAATTAAAAGAAAAATGATGAAAAACTGTGAAAATTGGAAAATCTCAAATTACGTATTTTTATAGAAATGTGTTGTTATTTATAAGCCAATTGGTATCCAAACTTATTAAAATATTATAATAAATTTGGATTTGGGATTTTGCAATTTTCACGATAGTTATTTGTCATTTGTCGAAATTAAAATTAACACTCAACTTTCATAATTTGATACTTCATCTCTTGCCAATAAAAAAAATCATTAAATCTTAAAATTATTTGACATATAGCATGCAATTTTATTATTTTATAAATTTATCTTTGCTTAAAGCTCATAGTTACATCGAAGGGCATTTTGGTGCTTCTACCATTAAAAATACCTAATTCCCAATCTTGCTCTTTGAAGCCTCTACCAAATCGCAAGTCCTCCCTATTTGCAAATTTTTATTCATCTTCTAATCACCTTTTCTTCCTCCCAAAAGCCATCTTCAGAATATAAGTATGGCGAGAGTAAGCAACAAAATCAAAATTTTGTTCCCACTCATCCTTAGTGTTAGACTCAACTCTCATTAGTATAGTGATGTACTCTGTTGAATTAAGCCAGCCAAATTGCCCCCTTACATGCTTTGGCCCTCTGCTTCTCTACAATTTAAGCTTAGCAGTGGGAATAAAACTAGGAAAAATTACAATCAAGTCTCAATGAAAGGATTTAATTACTTTAAAATTTATTTACAACTGCAAAGCAAGTAAAAACAAGTTTTAAAATAGGAAATGACAACAGCTTCATACTAGTCATTTGTCATTAAGATTTCTTGGTAATTAAATTCCTTTCTTGAAACATCTTGATAATTCTCCTATAAAAGTAAGGTTGGCGAAGAAATTTGGCTGGCTAGTTTGCCTTGTTCAGGGAGGAACTTCATGAAAAGTGGAAACTTTATACCTATTTGTTAGAATTATTAGTCGAAATAAAAGTATCATTAATACATCATCAAACTATTAAGTTATTTTACACGAATGTTAAAAAAATAAATTAAATTTATTTATTTATCTTTCCTAGTTAATTATGTAATTATTTAGTCATGGCATTTTTAGTCTTTTAACTAAGTTTCCCTTGCAGCACTCAGGTATTCCATTGTTCCATTGAACACTAGATCCTTTATTATTATTTTTTTTCCCGGCATCAGAACTCCATATCCTTAGATAATAGACAACGTACATTCAAAATTTGGTACTATTTTTGTATTTTAATATAAGAACTAGATAATTAGCTTATAAATATTGAGAAATTAGTTATGTTAATTATTTCTAATAAATATGTCTTGATTTTCTTATAATACTCTTCTTAATTTGACTATAATATTTGACAAAAGTGATCATACAACATCGTTTAAATTGGATTAGAATATTAGAGGCCGGATTTTAATAAAGGGTTCAATCGAAAAATAGCCTGATAGGAAGTAAAATTAATCGGACCATACTCTAATTTCATAATCTGATATAGATACAAATTAAAATAACATGTTTCCAACTGAGGGCTACAAATAAATCGGCACATTCCCTTTATTATAGGGATAATTAATGCTATAAAGCTTTAAAGAAGAAACATAATTACTAAAATGTTCTAATAACAACAGACCCTGTAATGAGAAGTTTAAGTATAAGAATGACAACTTCTTAGTTGTTATGGCTGAAACTCCATTTAAGTCGATTCAAATGGGTCAGTTTTAAAACATTTAACTTATAATTTTTCTTAAAGAAAATTTATTTTTCTTGGCAAATTGATGATTAAAAAAATATCTTGATTTGAAATGTTGAGTACAAGAGAGATTAAAATGACAAAGTGAAATAACATCGAATCTTTGCCGTGCAGTTTAAGTATGGAGGTTCCAGATTGGCAAACCCAAGCTCATTCCAAGTTGCTACACAGAGGTTGATTCCCTTTGACTTGAGTTTCAGATAGAGTCGCTTCCAAAAGAGAATAGTTTCTTCTGTTTTGGGATTTCTGTCACTATCCTCTTTTCTATTTATCCCCCTTCAAAAGAATCACGAGAAAGGGACGTTTTGTTTCTTTCTCCACACCACTCATCTTGTTTCCTTAGCTTTCTCTCGTTAGCTCTTGATCTGGTTTAAGTCATTTGAAATCTCAACACACACACACACACATCCTCACCATTTTCTGCGTCATCAATCTCAACATTTCCTCTGCTCTCTCTCTCACCATGGCTGATCCAGTGAGGTTAATATGCTTTCTCTCTCTCTCTCTCTCTCAATTACTTATTTTGCTTTCTCATTCTTCATTTGTCATCTACTTACTCCATATTGCATCTCAAGCTTCTTTCACTTTCCATCATTCTATATCATTCTATATCTGCTCCCTCTCCCCACGTTCTCTTTGAATCACTGGCATTCCTCCGCTTCCTACCCCTTCATTTGCTGATATAGTACTCCCCCAACAACACCATATTTTTGTCCGAGAGCAACGTTGTGGGCTCTTAGGTTTGATTATTTGAATGTAGTAAATAATCATTATCTTCTTATGAGTCTTCTAGTTTTGTGCAGTTCAAATCCTGGGCATGCTATCTTTGCATTCTTGATTACAACAATAGCCAACGCGGTTCAAATGCACTTTTCCGACTCATCTCCGGCGGACAAGTACTCTACAAACCTGTTGATCTTCATAGTTTGCTTGATCCTTTGTGGCTTTTCGTCCGCTTACTACAAGTCTCACCTGCCCACCTCTAATGATGATTCCCCATATTTCAAACTCTCATCTCACATAACTGCAATCTCAGGAAGCATGGCTTCTGTTGCACTCATATTAGTGTTGGTTTCCAAGACTGTTTTAGCACTCATCATCATTATCTACTTCATGTGCCTCCTCATATATTTTGCCCCCAACCCAGTCACTGAAATATGCAAGAAGATAGGTTCATATGTATACGACATGTGCACAGGAATTGAACATAACCATGGTCCAAGAGACAACCTAGTAGTTTAAACCATTCTCTAGTTGTGCAAGTGGTTATTATGATGTTGGAAATTGGGGAAGGAAATTAAGAAAAAGCATAAATTCCGCAAACTGTGGAACTTATAATATTGTACAGCCATTAGCCTTATGGAATAATATCTTAGAATCTAATAGCACATGTAAATTATTTTTTAGGTGTGAGTATGTAGGTTTAATCCAGCCTGTAATTTTAACCCATTAGTGCTTATTGTCTAACTCAAAACAAAAATGTTGTATAGTTATTTCCCCCTATTTGGTCATCATCTAGAAATAGGTTTATTTGATACGTGAAAAGAAAATTATTCCTTTATCCCAATCTATTTATATCGAAGGCTTTCTTAATTGGTTATATTTGGAGATCCCTTTGTGAGCAACTCATCTTCTATTGTTCACTTGCATGACACGCAATATAGTTGAATGTAATTTAGTCGCGATTAATTTCATTTATCTGAACTCAGTCATTTACTTATTTTAACAAAATGAAAGGTATTCGTCGTATGCGTGTATGGCTCTTGAATTTCTCGTGCTTGAATCTGAAAATTATACATCAACGATATTATATTTGAAACTAAAATATTTATATTTTATGAGTTGAAGAAAATGCTGGCAAATCATTAGAACCCAAACTATTTTGTTTTTTTTTCGAGTGCAACCTGGTCACATAAATATTTATATAATGGACTCTCCTTTTCGTAATGTTTTGTGTGGATGAAGAGAGTGGACGAAAGGAAAGGGGAACAAATTTAAGGATAGAAAATAGAGAGAACAAAAACTTGGAGAGGTAATGTTATCAAATCTCTTGTTTAATTAACATTGGGCAAATATTACAGTGACAATAATATTCTTATGTCCTGATTTGTTAAATCGTATATTATCATTTACAACAAAACTACATAAAAATAAACATTATCAAAATATTTTAAAGTAAAAACATATGTTTTTCATATTTATCTTAAAGAGCTTTCGACAAAAATAGATTGGTGTAAAAGCTATAATTATTTTTTCATATATATTAGTATTGAAGAAACCTATTTGCACCTTTACAGGCAGTCAGGCACTAATGAATCAAAATTATAAGCGGAAACAAACATGCAATATAATCTCCACTTTAAAAAGAATTTATTTGCAGCTATGGTATAAATTAAACTCGTTCCATAACGTGGTTGGCAGTACAATAACATTTTGGGTTCCGCAGTTCTGTAAATTATGTTCAACTATATTTGCGTGTCATGCAATTGAACAATAGAAGATGAATTGTTAACAGAAGCATCTCCAAATATAATTAAGAAAGCCTTCGATATAAATAGATAGGTATAATGCTATAATTTTCTTTTCACGTATCAAATAAACCTATTTCTAGATGATGATCAAACAGGGGGAAATAAGGATACAACATTTTTGTTTTGAATTAGACAATAAGCACTAATAGCTTAAAATCGCAAGCGGGATTAAACCCGCATCCTTACACCTAAAAAATAGTTTGCATGTGCTATTAGATTCTAAGATATTAGGGCTAATGGCTGCATAATATTATAATTTCCACAGTTTGTCGAACATATGCTTTTTCTTAATTTCCTTCCCCAATTTCCAACATCATAATAACCACTTGCACAACTGGAGAATGGTTTAAACTACTAGGTTGTCTCTTGGACCGTGGTTATGTTCAATTCCTGTGCACATTTCGTATACATATGGACCTACCTTCTTGTATATTTCGGTGACTGGGTTGGGAGCAAAATATATGAGGAGCCACATGACGTAGATAATGATGATGAGTACTAAAACAGGCTTGGAAACCAACAATGATATGAGTGCAACAGAAGCCATGCTTCCTGAGATTGCAGCTATGTGAGATGAGAGTTTGAAATCTGGGGAATCATCATTAGAGGTGGGTACGTGAGACTTGTAGTAATCAGACGAAAAGCCATAAAGGAGCAAGCAAACTATATACGAAGATCCACAGTTTTGTAGAGTACTTGTCCGCTGGAGATGAGTCGGGAAAGTGCATTTGAACCACCATGGCTATTGTTGTAATAAAAAAGACAAAGATAGCGTGTGATGAGCATAAGCCTAAAGGGAGAGCCCATCCCAAAAGACTAGCCTATTGGGAGTGAGAACCCCTTGAACTTATAAGCCCCGCAACACTTGTGAGATTCCCTACTGTGAGACTCACAACAGAGTAGCCCCCCTCAAGAGCAGATGTCCCTAGCGGCTCCACTTTACGGGACTTCACTCGATCTTCTTACTGGTCAGAACCCTCCGCAGGTAGCCCTTTCCGGTTAGTCGACTCTCAATGAAAGCACCAATTGTAACGATCACACAAATGATCACAAGATAATATAACTCAAATCAACAATATTGAACCATTTATAGTGGAAATTCTAAGCTCAGTACATTCAATAGAGTCAACAATATACAAGGAAAATAACATAGCTCTGATTCAATGGAAATTAGGAAATATAGGATAAGAGCAGTAGAAGAGAAAAGAAAATCCAGTCACTGAGATAGTGCAGCTGGCCAGGGAGAAGAGAGATGCAAGAGGAGAGAAGACTCCACATAATTCATTCCACACCTAGTCATTTCTCTGTCTCTACATATATATTCTAATTGTAACGATCACACAAATGACCACAAGATAATATAACTCAAATCAACAATATTGAACCATTTATAGTGGAAATTCTAAGCTCAGTACATTCAACAGAGTCAACAATATACAAGGAAAATAACATAGCTCTGATTCAACGGAAATTAGGAAATATAGGATAAGAGCAGTAGAAGAGAAAAGAAAATCCAGTCACTGAGATAGTGCAGCTGGCCAGGGAGAAGAGAGATGCAAGAGGAGAGAAGACTCCACATAATTCATTCCACACCTAGTCATTTCTCTGTCTCTACATATATATTCTAATTGTAACGAACACACAAATGACCACAAGATAATATAACTCAAATCAACAATATTGAACCATTTATAGTGGAAATTCTAAGCTCAGTACATTCAACAGAGTCAACAATATACAAGGAAAATAACATAGCTCTGATTCAACGGAAATTAGGAAATATAGGATAAGAGTAGTAGAAGAGAAAAGAAAATCCAGTCACTGAGATAGTGCAGCTGGCCAAAGAGAAGAGAGACGCAAGAGGAGAGAAGATTCCACATAATTCATTCCACACCTAGTCATTTCTCTGTCTCTACATATATACTCTTTATCTCTTCTCTGCCTTAAGCCAAATTCATTAGCCCAATAATACCCTTCTCATAATCCAAGCCCATCTCACTATGAAGCTGGTTCGTTACATTACTCCCCCCCTGGGAGATTGACCTTGTCCTCAAGGTCAAAATTTGTAGAAGTAGCCATGACGCAATCAATGCATGCCCTGGAGGTGAAAACTAGAATGACAACAATAGCAAGCTGTGAAGATGCATATATATGTCCAAGATACTGTCCTCGCATTATGACCCAAACAATAACTCGCCATGCAGGAGGATCCAACCCATTCCACCCTAGTTTGAAAAGAAGAGACAAAAGCAAAAGACCAGAAATGAGTGGTAGTAATATAGTTTTAGGTCCGACAACTAAGACGGCTCGAAAGTGAAGTCTTGTGTCATGCAAACAACAATCTGCAATAGTATCTCCAGGATTAAACACAAAGATTACGATAGAAAATAATGAGGCAATATTAAAATTCATGATAGAAGTGTTGAGGTAAGTAATATCAGTTGCATGCTCAAATGTGACAACAAATAATGGCTCCATCTGCCCCAATAATATCAGGTGCTGTTTCATCTATCATGGTTTCCAGCATGTATGACTTGTAGATATTATAGGGTTCCATTTTCTGAAAAAGGCGAATGTTTCCATTGACCTATAGTAGGAAGGATCTTACACAGGTTGGTTCATCAATTATCAATGTAGTGACAAAACATGGCCTCCCATTTGAAGGTAAATTTTGTGGTACACATACAGGGAAGCTCATCGCTGTACTATCTTCGTAATGCAAAAGCTTAGCCGTGATAAATGGCAAGTAATGGTATAGAACAAATTTTTTATTCTCTTTGGCCTGTAACATTAGCATCATAGGACGTGCAACTAATGAAATATCTTGAACCATGATAGGAGGGATACGCTAGTGTCATGCAGCATATAAGAGTTACTCTTACAAATATGGTAAAGAAATCTTGAACCTTGGTTATAGGCAGCACATTCTGAGTCATGTAAGCATTGTTATTTTTGACAACCCAACACATGTAACAATTCAACACTTCACATGAGCAATAGAAACAATGTGTCACACAGCTAAATGGTAATTCAAGATATATCATATATGACCGGCATCGAAATTGAAGTTTATGGTTGATGGAAGAGGGAAGAATATAGATGACATCACCAAAGTCATATATAAGATCAAAAGTCACCTCATATGCTTCCTTTGGCACAAGATCGAAGTCCATTTTAGAGTTCATGCCAGTAAAAATTTGTTGCTTAACTTGTGCCTCAGTAAGACCCATTTGTGGAACACTTGAAGGTTCAGCATAAAAATTTATGGCATTACCATGATTGTAGTGCTCCGTTGTAAACATGACGTATGCACAGTGGTTAGATAGTGCCCATTGAATAGAATCCTTAAACTGAACATGAGTAATGTGAAAATTGAACGTATCCAAGTATCTAGTAGCAGGAAAAATTGTATATGTGCAGGAGCCATATATGTCCCATTGACCCAAAGCTTCAGACTGATCTAAGCGTGGCGGCAAAAAACCAACTGGTACTATAAGAGCAGTATGAAATGATGGAGGTGCAGTTTCAGAGGCATCATAGAGAATGGCAAAGATGATATATATTGCATCACTAGATTTCAAACTTATCTCATTGCTTGTAATATCCCCGCAATCAACGACTAAATTAGAAAGGATAGTACCGATGCAGTAGCGTGCTAGTATAAGAGATACTTGAAAGATATTAGCAAGAAGGTTCAAGCAGCAATCTCTCTTAACTGGGCCATGGTCAAAAGCTAAACTAGCAGGCAAATAAACATAATGGAAGATGGTAACGGTGGTTCCAGGGTCAAGCATTAAATGACTAGTCCAGCAAGTACAAATCCACAACTGAGCTAAATCCCTGCTAAAATTAATTCCATACCCACTGAATTCTTCAGATTCATCGAACAACCCTTGAAATAAGCATATACTGCACTTCATGAATAGAGTAGGGGAAAAAGAAATACCCGGATCAAATGTCAATCTATAAATAATGCTCTGCCGTGGTGCCGCATCATGATAGCCGAAGAGGATGAAAATAATGGAAGGGACAAACTGATTAAGAGTCCAAAACTCAAACGACTTGGTTGTCTCTGACAAACAAAGGAAGATATCATTAAAACACATGGTGGCCGTAACCGGGACGAAATAGGGATGAAGTAACAGAACTCCATCGTGGTGGTCGGCAAGCTTCTGCCCGTCGCCACTGATGGCAGATGTCGGAGAAATATCATTGTGTGATAGAAGATCAATGGTTGAATATGAGCTCTTGGTGCTGATGGCCTGTGAAGACAAAGGATCGTCTTCCAGTTCCCAACGTTTCATCATCGCTTCAATTCGGTTCCAGCGAGAAAAATCCTTCATCACATCAACAGTACTCTCAATCTCTGTTAACCCACTAAGAAGTAATGATGTTACAATCTTATCCGTTTCAGTCCCCTCGATCAAAGAAGGAGATCCATCTTTCGAAGTAGATTGTGACTGCTGCATCGATTGACTTGCCGAGCCTTTGCAGTCGATGTTCCATTTGGTTAAAACGATCATCTATCTGCGTAAAGCGACCCTTAGCTTCGTCGATGAAATCATTTACCTTTTTCATATCAGCTTGCAACTCGTTCATAATAGTATTGTCCGCCATTAGGGTCAATAAATCTCTCAATGAAAGCATCAATGTGGTAAGCATAAGTCCAAAGGGAGAGCCCATCCCAAAAGACTAGCCTATTGGGAGGGAGAGCCCCTTAAACTTATAAGCCCCACAACACTTGTGAGATTCCCTAATGTGAGACTCATAATATAGCATGCCAGGGATTTGAACTTTGGAAAACCCGAGAGCCGACAACTTTGTTTTCAGACAAAAACAGAGTGTCGTTGGTGAAGAACTATACATATATCATCAAATATAGGGATAGGGAGAGGACGAAGGCGAGTGATTCAAAGAGAAGGTGTGGGGAGAAGAGATTTAGAATGATATAGAGTGATAATGGAAAGTGAAAGAAGCTTAAGATGCAAAATGAGTAAGTGGATGAGAAATGAAGAACGAGAAAGCAAAGTACTTGAGAGAGAGAAAGCATACTAACCTGTCGCTGGATCGGCCATATGGTGAGAGAGAGAGAGAAGAGGAAAGATATTTAGATTGATGGTAAAGAGAATGATGAGTATATATATAATGTTGAGATTTCAAGAGGCTTAAACCAGAGAGAATAAATGTTTAAGGAGACTTAAAAGCAGAGATCTCAAAGAGCATGAGATTCATAATTTCCATTAGCATGCATCCAACTAGATGGAGTGCGTGGAAGAAAAGCAATATCAAGAACCTCGTGACATATTTAATAATGGTTTGATATGTTTAAATATTATTGTTAACAAGTAAAAATTAATTAATTATTTTTATAGTTTATCTCCATTTTTAATTAGGTTTCTATAATCTATTTTGTTCGACTTGAGCCCTTACTTGATATTCCTCTTGTTTTTAATATAAAACCTATTTAGCTAATTTGATTAGATTAAGAAAATTAGGTAATATAGTTAATTATAATAAATATGACGTATATTTTTTCTAAAATATCCTAATCATTTTTCTTAAAATCTTTTCTCCTCCTCCTACTTAATTATGGTTGATAGAGTATCAATAGAGTGATTTGGAAAAAAAATTAATAAATCCTACCTCTGATTCTTAATACAAGAGTTAGTTGACTAATTTTATTAGATTAAGAAAGTCTATTAAATTAGTTATTTGTAATAAATATGAGTTAAATTCCCTAGAATATCTTTGCTAATTATGTGTATTAGTTAGAATTACCATTTGATGGAATATTTAACATGTGTAACTGCTAAAAGGATTATATTTTATAAAAATAGATAAATAAGAGGGACAAAGTAGATTGAGATATTATATTTAGGACTAAATTAAAATTCAAACTAGCTCTTATAGTGAGAATCAAAGGTAGTATAAAAAATAAATCTTATATTTAGGATAAGATCAATTCTACAAGTAGGCATAAAACAAAAAAGGCGACTGAATTGACCGGTTCAACCAGAAAAATGGTGAACCGGCCAGTGGTTCGGTTTGGGCATTAAACCGATCAAGAATTGAACCGTCATCAAAATGGTCAAACTGATGTGAACTGATTTAAATGATTATATTGCTATTGGTCTTATTGTTTCTCATTTGACTCCTAATATCTCAGCCACTCTATATTTAAATGAATTTTAGTGATAATTTCGATATCAATAATTACTAATTTAGTTATTAATGAATTGTAAAGATTAAAATTCTCACTGTTGTTATACTTTGTTATTGTTACAATCAAACTATTTTTATATTTCCTTGATTTTGTTATTAGTGATTATTAATGTTGTTGTGTTTTTTTATTTTTAATTAAATTATTTTATTTTAATGTGACTGGTTTGACCCTAAGTTGATCCTGGTCTGACCAACTGACCTTTCAACCACTATCTTAATCAGTTTAGTGTTGGGTCTGATTTTTTGTTACTTACAATCAGGTCCTATATTATATGCACTCATCAATGAGCGTAAAATCAGTTATTTTCCCCTTGATATTTATTATAAAAAAGAACCTTTCAAAAAAAAAAAAGAACAGATGGTCACTATTATAAATCATCAAGTGGGATATTAATTACATTTTTCTAATATTACCCAATTTAAAATTTCATTAATTGTAACTTCTATGATTTTTTTTGAATGTAGTTTATGGTATTAAAATATGGATAATTTTTTTTTTTATATTTTCAGACAAGGTTTATGACTTAACTATCCTTTCTTAATTTTTTGGCCCAAAAAAACTATCCTTTCTTAATTTTGATGACGGAGTTGAAGGTTCGAAAGACGGAAGGAAGTAATTTATGTTATCATTCTTTGGCCCAAAAAAAGAAAAAAGAGAATTACATCATCACACATGGGGACAAAATGGAGTCAAAGCTATCTCTTGAATCCTAGGAAATTCTTTGTTCTCCTTCGCCCTCCAAAGTCGTATAATTTGTCCGAATTTGAGCTCGCCAAAATCGTCAGTCCCCCCATGTCACAAGAGCCCATAATAGAAAATATATTGGCACACATTAAAGAGGAAAATGTGACATTGAAAAAAAAATATTAAATTTGACATGACCCTCATAAATTCACCATCATTCTTTCATTATTATTTATATTTTGTAAATAGAGTGTGCAAAAATCAGTCAATAATTTACAATAATAAAGATTATGTTTGTTCTTTTAAATTTATTATTTTATTGCAAAAATGCCTTTTCTATTATTATTATTATTATTATTATTATTATTATTATTATTTTAATTTATTATTTATCGAAACCTGTCCCACTATTTTTGTAGGATTATCCCATAGTCGATTAGTCATCATAGGAAAAACAAAAAAAAGATAATACTTATATCATGTTTCTTACAATTATTATGTCAAATAAAAAAATTTAATGAGCTTAATTTTAAAAAAAAATAGAGAAATGAAGTCTTAAAATTTTAATATTAAAATTTTAATAAAGAGAAATTAATTAAAATTTTTTAACTCTACTTCTTTAATTTTTTAAATCAAGCTCATTAAAAAAAAATTTTCCTCCCCTTTCCTCTACTTTCCTCATACCAAACAAACCCTTGATTAGAATCAATAATATGGATTGGACTTTTGAGTCAAACCTATCAACCAGCCAAAAAAAGGCAGGTTCACCGTCACATCAAAAAATCTAACCTGTATTGCCACAATCTGAACCCATGATTCTTGAATTCCTTATGCGAAGTCCCTCACTGCTCGGTCACTCCCTCAGTCCCTTCACCAGTTCGCCCTAACCTTTCGTCTAAAGGAAACAAGTTTCAATCTATCCCTAGTCTTCGCCAGTTTGCCTAAATCGTCTCCTCCCTTCCCGTCAATTCTCTCAGCTCCTCACTTCTTCTTTGCTGAATCCGTGAATCGCCTCTTTCCTTCCCCTGATTCTTGAATTCCTTCGCCATTGCAGAACACCAAAGAGTGAGTTTGAGCTCTGCTCCTCCATTTCTTGTTTGGCTCTTATCGCTAGCTCGATCTAGAGCTGATAATAGCTAGCCAGTAGGTTATGAGCTAGCCCATGACGGGCTCAAGGACTGACGGGTTGGTCCTCAAAGGACAGACTTCTGATGGGCTGGTATTTTACCAACCAAGCCCACCACTTTTTGAAAAAAAATTTTGGCCTTTTTTTAATAAGATCTATTCCAATTTCTAAATGTGTAAAATGAAACATCTACATAGAAATTATCATAAATAAAACATAGAATCCAAAGCTCCAAACATCCCAAAATATTCAAGTGAAACAGCACTGTTATTAAACAACCTGTATACAAGATCAGGTCTAGGCTCACGCTTTATGCCTTTCTTTCAAGCCTGACCTATTTCCACCTCTAACTAAAACCTGTGGTACGAGCAACTAAATTTTCAAATTTTAAGTGTACCTAGCAGCTCAGGAAATATCCTCAAAATTGAAAGAAAAGGAGTCATCAAAGGTAAAAATAATCCGGAAAAGTTCAAGTCGAAAAGGTTTAAAGAATGAGAAGTTGTCCAAGAAACAGAAGAGGTAAAATCTGAAAGGTTCAGAGATAAGGTTTAGATCATTACAGGATCACCACCTGCATTTATGCCTTTGAAACAGAAGTATAAATTCTCATCAATCAAACAACCCTCACTAGGCGGTATTGCCCAGTAATAGACAGCAAAGTCAATGTCAAAAACGAGAGAACCTAGAATGTTGAGCACGATTACAAAGTGTTGACGAGACATTCAACAGTCAGTGAGATTGCCAGTACCCTAAAATGGCAAACTTCAGCCCTTCATTTAGGTAAATATGTTGTTTTTTACATGGCTCTATTTCCTCTAACAGTCACAATCTGAACAAAATTTTTTGTTCGCAGCACTTTCTGCAGTTAACTGCTTACCAAAATTACGGCATCTAGATGAGAAGCTAGGATGTCACGCTAGATAACATGTGCGAAATAGTTGTTTCATTGAGATACATAACTACTTGCGTATATTTTTCCTAATAATACAAACACCAACACGGGCAGAAAGAGACATACCACTGTAGGAAGAAGAAAAAGAACTTGCATGAATACCAGATGTAATTTATCATGCAAGTATAATTGGACAGTGCACATCCCAAACTAGTGGTTCAGTGCTCAGGCTAGTTACTGCTTAAGTTGCAAGTAGCTATATCAAAAGAGGGTAATAAGTCAACAAGTTGCGGCATCAGTGTATAGCTAATCAATAGAAAAGAGTATGCCACGCTGGCTCAACTAAGACACAATCACATGAATATCAAAGCAGTGATCAACAATGTAGAACAAAGTAATATTCATAGCGAAAACAGACTAGCTCAAAAAACGTAACCATGAGAAAAAGACACAACTCTATCGTTGATTAAGATGGAAACCAAAACATGTACAAGGCTAAACATGATAGAAAATGATTAAAATCTTAATAGCAAAGACTGTCGTAGTTATTAGAAAAGGGTTAAACCCAACTCCATTTACAAAATCGTTCTTAGGCCGTCGTTAGGATCTCAAAACAAATAACAATCAACGCAGTAAATTTGCACCGAAATCTGGATGTTATTTACATATATATGATGAAAGCAACGGGAAATATCCTGAAACACATGAACGTCTAGTCACAGAAATACCGGAAAGTGCAGAAAGGAAGAAAATCACCAGAAAGGGTAGCAGAGAATCAGAGGGAAGGAGAAATACAGAGAGTGTATTCCAAATAGTTAAGACATGTGGATCCACCTGTCATATGTCATTCTGTTATGTATGGTCCCACATGGATCACCAATTCAGAGGTTTTTACTAAGCGTAATGCACAATCAAACACACTCTTTCCCTTCAATGTCTGTGCCGGATACGTTGGTCGGGTTTGCTTACAACATCATATCAAACGCCTTGCTCAAAATTTGTTTCATCAAGAAGAAATTCCTCTTTCCATCCGCTCTGGTTGGAACCAAAGCTAATATGTGGTCATGCAAGGCATATCAGATGTGCTCTATATCTTCTCTGGAACTTCTACCTTTGAAGTTGCTTAGCTTTCTTTATTTCTTTCTTTTCTTGTTTCCTGCATCTGTCCTTTTTCTTTGTCCTTTTCGCATCTATTATACTACCTCCGGTATTTAATATAAAAACTAGTTAACTAATAAGAACAGATTAAGAGAATTACTTAATTATAGCATGTTATATGGCTTTTCTAAAATATTTTTGTGTATTATTAGGTCATATACTAATTTATAAGTGAGGCAAATTAATTGGAAAAAAAAACGATAAATACTTTAAAGTAATTTAATAACTTTCTTAATCTTTCTAGATAAATGAGGCATGCAGACTCGAATTTGCATTCCCTGCTCATCAATTGAATGAGCAGCGAATGCTCATAGCTTAAGCGGCGGAGTATTTCTTCAGTTAATGAGTGATATTAGAAAAATATTTCAGGACACTAGGTGCACTAAAAGTTAATTTACAATACTGAATGTTGCTGAAAATTACTTTAGGAATGCTGGAGGCACCAAAAATTAATTAATTTAGGATACTGAGTGTCATTAAAAAAATGATTCATGATGCTGGATGTACTAAAACTTAATCAATTTAGGGTACTAGGTGCTACTATAATAATATTTCAAAGTGCTGGATATACTACAAATTATTTAATTTAGGATACTGATTAGTGTTGAAAAATCTTTCAAGGAGATTAAATAGAATTTAACCTAAATAAAACCAAAAATAAAATTTATTTGGAAAAAAGAAAAGAAAAGCGGGGCCTTGTGCGCTGCTCGCATGAGAACACATGCTTCATAGTTTGATGGTATATAATATATTTCATTGGCATGCCAACACATGCGGACTGGAGACAAGAGAGACAGGGACGCTTTCCCTTTGACCACCCCTACTCTTTCCTTAGGTTTCTTTCTTTTATTCTCCAAGTCTCCAGGGCAACTCAACCACCGTCAACCTCACCATTCTCTTTACATCAATCTAACTTCGCTCTTCTCTCTCTCTCTCTCTCTCACCCTTCACATGAATTTTCCTTCTACCCATGGCTGATCCTGTGAGTTTGGTATGCTTCCTCTCTCTAAGTTTTCTCATTATTTCATTTATCATTTATCCACTCCATTTATCTCTATATCTATACTTACATCTTCAAGCTTCTTTTCTGTATGTAGTATACATTCATAATAATGGTGAGTTTGCTGGTTTTTTGCAGTTCAAAACCCTGGCATGCCGTCTTGCCATTCTTGATTGCAACCATATATAGCCATGGTGGTTCAGATGCACTTTCCCAACTCATCTCCTGCAGATAAACACTCTGCAGATCTCTGGATTTTCATAAGATGCTTGTTCCTTTATGCCTTTTCATCTTATCACTACAAGTCTCACGCCTCCACCACCTCAAATAATAATAACGATGCCCCTTATTTCAAACTTTCCTCTCACATATCTGCAATCTCAGGAAGAATGGCTTGTGTTTCACTAATAACAGTGCTGGTTTCTAAACCTATTATAGCACTCATCATCGTTCTCTACTTCATGTGCCTCCTCATATATTTCAGCCCCAATCCAGTGACGGAAATATGCAAGAAGATAGCTTCAATTCATATGTGTGCGACATGTGCAAAGGAATTGAGCAGAACGATGACCCAGCAGACAACATGGAACTTGGAAGGAAATAAGGAAGAAAAAACAAAGGTTGGGTAATCATTGGAGGCGTTTAGAGTACGCTAAAACTGCCCGAATAATAACGCTATTGTACTGTTTTTCTGCCTCCGTTATTAGATCATCATTTAGAAATAGGTTTATTTCTTCATCAATACATATGAAAAGAAAATTATAGCTTGACAATACAGTCTATTTATCATTATATGAAGGCTTTCCTAGTTGTAGTTGGAGACGCTTTTACTAACAGCGTAACAACTCGTCTTCTGTTGTTTACTTTCTTGGCACGTGCATGCACGCACGCCCATAAAACATAGTTTTGATCATTTTGGATAGTCAAGTAGCCATTTTAATGATCAGATTAGCGGGGTATACCCAAAGTTAATATGGCATTTAAATAAATTTTAATTACCCCCAAGTAAAATAAGGAAAAAAATAAAATCAAAAGAGAAAATTTTATATATTTACAACTTATACTTCACTTAGAATGATGAAAAACCAAGACCCACTTATCCTTTAAAGAAAATTAAAGCTCGTGTAGTTTGGGACAAAAATGTACGTCACTTTGTTGGTATTTTTTTATAAAAGGATTTTATTATTTTTAAAAATATTTTTTTATATCACGTTTGTATTTCTCAATTACAAAACGATTTCTTACCTTCTTTAGAAAAGACCCTTGGAAGATAGACTTCTGATTAATTAATGTTCCCACGTAGATTCTGAAAACTCATACAAAATTTAGTTACTTGTGCCTGTGGAGATTCTAGCTAAAACCTCTTGCAGCATAAAAATTATTATTGATTTTTTGTTTATTTATGACCGAAAGCATATTTTTTTAATTTTTATTTACAAGAAGTGGAAGAAAATCATTTTTAAAAAATGCAAAGTGAAACTCCATTTGAATAATTGGGAGACTTTGGGTCTTTTTGGATTTTGTTTCCTGTTTTTGTGTTTCTAGAACAATTTTATAAAATTGTTTTTACAGTGAGCAGTGGCGAACAGAAAGGGGACCAGCAGAGGTTATGGCTGGCTTCTCAAAATTTTTAATTTCCTTTTGCATGATCGATATTTTATAGGTGTTATATCCTTCTGGTTCTCTCATAATTTGCATCTCTCATGATTTTTACAAATTTTACATCGTTTATGCTTTTCAGTCCCGGCCCTTCATGCGTTAATCAAGCGCTGTCCTTGACCACAAGGGTTAGTAATATTCGAGTTGTAAATATTAGTCCATAATTATTAAGGTTCCACCGCTTCTTGTGCCAAATATTTCGACTATATATACCAACAACATGAAAGAGGATGGCGAAGATAAAGAGGCCACGAAATGAAACAAGGCGTCGTTAGTATGTCTCTCTCAAACTCACAACGAACCCTAGCCAGAAAGCAAATCAGAACGATGATATATATGAACTGAAACTACATATCCGAAACTGAAAAGAACAATATCACTAAATGAGTCATGTCTAAGTTGAAGATTCAATTTGGTCATAAATGTAAATATAAAATCTCAATACACTTTGTATTTCATATTTATTCATTTTTTCAAAATAAATCCTGATGCTAATTACACATATTAATTGATTTTCATTATAATACACATGATTAACAAAGGTATTTTATGGAAGACAATATCTATTTATTACCAATAACTAACTAACTAAGTTTTTTAATATTCACATATTAATTATTTAGCTCTTATATCAAGTATATGAGATAGTAGATAGCATTTTGTTCACATAAATATAAGATGCTATATATTTAGCACAGAAGTTTCAATAATGCCGCCATCTATAAATCCGTGTGAAGAGCAATTTTTTGAAGCTGTTTTCATAGGATGCTTGTTCCTTTACGCCTTCCCATCCGCCTGCCACAATTCCCATGTCTCCACCTCAAATAATAATGATGCCCCTTATTTCAAACTCTCATCTCACATAACTGAAATCTCAGGATAGCTTGTCTTGCGCTAATGTTAGTGTTGGTTTCTAAAACTGTTTTCGCACGCAATCATCATTATCTACTTCATGTGCCTCTTCATGTACCTTTCCTCCCTAACCCAGTTAACTGAAATGTGTGAGAGGATAGGTTCGTGTGTGTGTGTGTGTGTGTTTATAGCTTTGTTACTAATTGCTAAGAAAAAATAAAGTTAGATGTTTAGAAAAGATAAATTTTATTGACATGTAGTAGATGTAATGCTCTAAAAAATGTATTTAGGATTAATATTTGGAATATTTAGTCTTTTTTATTTTTCTATAGAAGGATATTCTGTCTTATTACATGTTCCACATTAAATCTAGCACATATACAAAAACTTGTGGATAAATTTCTCCTCCGTGTGTAAGGGAGTATGATCAAAATGACCCAGAGTTGGTAAGCTTTATACTTAGTGTAACACCTCACATAATTATATCCATTTTACTCGATAAAAATATTTTATTTAAAAGTTCAAAAGTATTTCTAGCATTCAAATAGATCATAATTTATAAATATCTTTCTAACATAACTTAACAAAATAAAGCATTGAAATCCTATAGTCATGATAAATAAAAATATAACATAACATGTACTTGAGAAGCACAAAAGCCTTCATGGCTCATTCCATTAGCACCTTCCCTTCATTCCTACTAGATCCTTTACCTAAAAATGTTAATATAAAGGATGTGATCTAACGTTTCAATAACTAATGAAATTCTAATCTATATAGACAAACTATATATGACAAACGAGTTTATATTTGTATATCTATATTTGAATGCTTATGTATGAAAATCATAGATTTATATATTCAACTTAATTTCACTTTCAATTCAACAATATACTAATATCATTTTGCAATATATCAAAAAAATAATGCAATATGCAGCCTCCCTTATATCACCATCTATCCTTATATCACTAACTAGAGCCATAAGCTAACACAAAGTCTAATAGAAATTAATCCATTTTACTGGATTATTCCAAACTCACCAAAATTGAAGATATATCCGACTAAAGATATAGAGCTCAAGTTTGGACTATGGCTTCCCTCTTTTGCAAACAAAAATAAAGGGGTGTCATATGTCCCATAGCTCCAATAAATTCCCAATCAAAGAAGAATATGGAAGAAGGGGTCTTAACAAGTGCCATCCACTATGCACCGAGTGATGACATACCAGGTGGTAATATTATATCCGTGTAAATTTTCTTCTATCCTTAACCCAACAATGCATATGCCATATGCAAATAATGTTACATTAGAAGTATGTCCTCAAATATATTATTAAATAAAATAGCAATAAAAGTTATGTTTCAATAACTATCAATATATTTAAATATTGAATATAATTAATAACAATAAATCTTAACAAAATAAAGTAATATATTAAAACATTTATTTGAAAACTTATAATATATACATATATTTCAGGATGATATAATAAAAACTAGTAAGTCCACAACATAATCATACACAATTCACATATACATGAAAGAACTTTCTAAGTTACCTGCGACTCTTTAGCTTACAAATAACTATACAATAATTACTCCAAAATTCTCAAGAATCTACAAAATTGTACATAAATATTTATTAATATATAAATCAAAACTATTCTAAAATTCTAAGACTACCCTCTAAACTAAAAATACATAAACAAATTAACTCTCATAGATCGAACTATTTACAATAGATACAATATTATTTGGGAATAAAATTTTCATATAATACAATATTTAAATTTAATAACTTAAATAAATATATATATTTTTATTACCAAAATCTAAATATTTCACATTAAAATCTTAACTATTTAATCTATTTACTTAACCCAAACAACTCCTTTGGATTATAAATAAATTTTAAAAATTATTTGAACAATATATCTTTAACCTATTTAACATTCAAACTAATAAAAACCTCAATAATATTTTAAATAACCCAAATAATTTATTTAAATTCAATTTAATCAATAAAAACATTCCATATGCCTTGAATAATAAATTTTTCAACTAAAATCTTAATTTAACATTCTCAAAATAATCATAGAACAAATATAAAGCAATTAAAATGCATTAATAATGTATCTTTTAAATTTCTACAATCATATATCGTCAAAAGTCACTACTTACTCCATACCTAAATCACAAATTTTTTTCTAAATATTATAATAATATTATCAATATAAAGCTATAAATGTGTAGAAAATATTCATGAAGAAAATTTGATTAAAAAAAATATATTTATGTACTTAAATAATCCTCAAAACCTACCACATATTCTGCAACTCAGCTAGCTTGTTCTCTCTTTTCCTCTCTACCTCACGTTCTCTGTTTCTCTACTTTTCGCACAAAATGAAGGGAAAACAAAAATTGCACGTATTTAATATCCTCGTGTTTAATTCTCTTCTTTGATTTTCTTATGCCTACATTACATCCTATTCCCTTCCTCAGCCACCCGTCCCTTTTTTTCTTTCTTCATTAATAACCCCCTCCCTTTTCTGCTGTCAGTGGAAAAAGGTTGGTGGGTTTTTTAAAAAAAATATTATTTAATCAATAATTTTCAATTAACTAATAAATTTACATATATATGCGTGTGTGTGTTTCAAATAGTATGTTACACTTAGATTTTGCTAGAACTTGATTGAATCTATCAAGAATAATGGGAAATCTCAAGTGAAGAGTTTTATGATTAGACGTAGGCTTAAGTAGTGGATGACGTGCGAAATTGTTGCATGAGTTGGGAAATCTCACCGGGCAGAAGGCGTCAAAAAATGATAAATTTCACTTTTTAATTAATATAATTGTTAAATATGATAAGGTGATGTGAGTAGGAGGAAGATTGAAGTTAAAGTAAATGTTTGAATGTAGGCCTTTGAATATTGATTTGTCAAATTGTAAGATGCTACATCTTCTGGTACACCAAACTCTATTTACGTGTTTTGTCTTTTGTGTGTTCTTGTTAGTGTTGTCCTTTTCTAGTTCTGGGCTTGTTTCTTTCCTGCTTTCTGATGTTCGTTTCTTTTTTGGGACTGATGCCTTCTGATGTTAATGGGCTCCTGGAATGGGCTATGAGTTTAGTCCACTTTCTGAGCCTTTTTTTATATTTCTTTTCATTTTTTGGATTATATAATTTAGCTTTATGTATAAAAATTGTACCCAAAAAAAAAAAGAAATACTTGCCATTGTCATGAACCATCATTCATGTCTAATTTGAAACGGTTTGATTTAACAATTTTTAACCTATAATTTTTCAGAACAAAAAAAACTACTTTCTTTTTTGACAAGAATGACCATCTTTTTTAAATGCTATATGCTTTGAGAAAACATCAATCGCTGTACACTTTGTTTTTTTTTATAAATAAAATATCAATTTATTACTCAAACAAAAATATTGTGCAAAGAGGCTAATCAATCACATTCGGTCGATTTGAACAAAGCCCAAATAAATCAAAGAAAAATGCTGGCCCATCAAGACAGAAATAAGAAAGTATAACAAACCTTCAAGTCAACAATACTAGCATGACGAGAACATAAAAGTGAAGGCAACAATACATAAATTAAAGCAGGCTCGGATATGAATGTAGTCCATGTCGTCCGGTTTTAGTAGGTGCACCCAAACTCATTCCAAGGTCGCCCAGGCCCCAGGCAGCGGAACAGGTTATGGAGAGAGAGTTGGGACTTATGGACTTCTGTAAGGAAACTGGTGAGGATGATCACCTTTGACTTGACTATGTTAATAAACAGGCTATAAGTTATTTTTATCCTCAAACTACTTGTAAAAGAGCTATGAGCATTCAAAAATTTTTTTGGCTCAATATTGTCTTAAAAGTATTCGGAAAAAAGCAATATCATCCTAATCGTTAAATTAATGTCAATATTCTCTTAAAAGAACTAATGGTTAGGATTACATTGTTCCATTTTTAAAAGTTTTGAGGCAATATAGAACAAAAATATTTTCGAACATCCACAACTTCTTTACAAATACTTTCAAGATAAAAATAACTCCTGACCTTGATAAATCAAAATTTACTCATAGTCAAAAATCAAAATTCACAGAGTCGCAAGGTTGAGGGATGGCTGGATGCGATAGTGACTTTTTAGAGAGCCCTTATTCCTTTCTATCCGAACCACCTTCCCGCACAGCTAGACCCACACACTATATTTATAAATCCAAATCCAAGATGAAACAATAGGCTTTCAAAAGAAATAGAGAGTCACTTTCAAAAGAATAGGGAATGCTTTGAAATTTCCTCTCACAATCATCTCCTCAAATTCAACATGAAACAATAGAGGGTCACTTTCAAAACAAACAACAAAGAGTCACTTTCAAAAGAATAGTGAATGTTTTGTAGTTTCCTCTCACAATCCTGTCCTCAAATTCAACACGAAGCAAGAGAGAGTCACTTTCAAAGCAAACAATAGAGAGTCACTTTCGAAAGAATAGCGAATGTTTTGTAGTTTCCTCTCCCAATCCTATCCTCAAATTCAAACACGAAGCAAGAGAGAGTCACTTTCAAAGCAAACAATAGAGAGTCACTTTCAAAGCAAACCGTGATGAGTCTTGGTGATTTACTCTCACAATCCTCTCCTCAAATTCAACATGAATCAATAGAGAGTCACTTTCAAAGCAAAATGTAGTGAGTCTTTGTGATTTACTCTCACAATCCTCTCCTCAAATTCAACATGAATCAATAGAGAGTCGCTTTCAAAACAAAGAGTCACCTTCAAAAGAATAGTGAGTGTTTCGTGATTTCCTTCCTTTGACCACCCCTCTTCATTCTTTAGGTTTCTCTCCTTATCTGTGCTACAAGTCTCTTCAAATCCAGGGAACTTTGCCTCAACGCCCATCATCCTCACCATTATCTTTACACCAATCTCAACATCTTCTCTTCTCTCTCTCTCTCTCTCTCTCTCTCACTTACCCTTCGCATTTTCCATCTGCCAATGGCTGATCCTGCGAGGTTAGTATACTCTCTCTCTCTCTCTCTGAATCCCATACTCTGTTTCCTCTCTGTTTTTTTTTTCCTTCATTTTTCATTTATTCACTCTTTAGATCTTTATATCTATACTTGCATCTTCAAGCTTCTTTGCTGTATGTAATATAAGTTCATAATAATAGTGAGTTTGCTGGTTTTCTGCAGTTCAAAGCCCTGGCATTCCATCTTTGTATTCTTGATTACAACGATAGCCATGGTTGTTCAAATGCACTTCCCCAACTCGTCCCCTGCAGATAAATACTCAGCAAACGTGTGGATTTTCATAGTATGCTTGTTCGTCTATGCATTTTCATCCGCCTACCACAAGTCTCATGCCTCCACCTCAAATAGTGATACCCCATATTTCAATCTCTCCTCTCACATAGCTGTAATCTCAGGAAGCATGGCTTGTGCTGTACTCATATCAGTGCTGGGTTCTAAGCCTGTTATAGCGCTCATCATCATTATCTACTTCATTTGCCTCCTTGTATATTTTTCCCCCAACCCAGTGACGGAAATATGCAAGAAGATGGCTGCATATGTGCACCGCAAGTGCAAAGGAGCTGATCATGACGATGACCCAGCAGACAACATGGAACTTGGAAGGAAATAATAAAAAACAAAGGTTGGGCAATCATCAGACAGGTGTAGAGTATTCCGAAACTGCGCGTGTTATAATGCTGTTGTACTGTTGACTGTTGTTCTTTCCCTTAGAAATACGTTTCTTCAATATATTATATGGAAGGCTTTCTCAATTATATTTGGGGAATTTAATTTAATCATGATTACATATATCTGACTACTCAGTCACTTAGTTCTTTTAACAAAATGAAAGGCATCTGTTGTATACTTGTGTTGTTTTCATCGGGCCAGGGCACAGGACTTTTTAATAGTTTAAACCTGAAGTATACACTATATAGCTTCTTTTAGAAAATAGGAATGAACTGGCCATCAACATATAAAGGAAATCGACATGAACGAATATCATATTTAAAGCCAAAATATTCATGTTATGGAATTGAAAATTGAAAATGCAAGCTAATCATTAGAACCAAAAATATGTTATTCTTTTTGGGTGTGACCTTCTAGCTCTCGGTCACTTAATGTTAGTATAATACTTGATAGAAGAGTTCATCCAAAACCGTTTAAATTGGATTATACATTAAGTCAAATCAAATGACAAATTGATAAAAAAAAAAAAAAAGGAACAAATTCGATTATAATTGAAGTTGGCTTTTGTAAGACGTAAAGTTTGTTACTACAACAGCAGGGCTTGCAGATCAACAATTTAAGTCAATGTCCAGTGGAGTAAAGATCAATGATGAGATGAGATGGTAAACTCGAAGCTGAGTGCGGGTGATGTCTAGCTTACATGAACAGAGTCATAAAATGCTAAGGGTATTTTGGTCAGGATAAATTGCCTCCGAGGAAATTTTGGATTTTCCATGAGGCAGTTGTTAATATTTGGTCTCCCAAGAAAAGGGGTTGAGACCTCAGACAAACCAAAAGAAGGAAAATCCGACACCCCTCTTCATTTCTCCTTCCTATTTCAGTTTCCATTGCCAAACAGCTTGGAGAAGTTGTCCAAGAAACAGAAGGGGTAAAATTTGGAAGAATTCAAAGACGAAGTTTAGATGTCACCATCTGTTTACCTTTGAAACAGAAGTACACATTCTCGACAATCAAACAACCCTCGGTATTTCCCAGTTAGAGACAACAAAATCCAATGTCAAACGAGAGAGGCTAGGATGTTAAGTATGATTACAAATACTGGCGAGAAATTCAAAAGTCAGTGGGATCGCCAGCACCTAAAATGTAGCAGACTTCACTCTTTTAGATATATATGTTGTTCTTTACATGGTTCCGTATCCTCTAAATAGTCAATCTGAACAAAAATTCGTTATCACCCTGTTTGGAAGCACTAAGCTCGTTTCACATATGTTTCTCGTACTTCATAAGTTATGACCCGAAACCTACTTATAAGCCATCTCGTTTAGAATATTTTCTGCTATACACTGCATACCAAAATTACAGCATCTAAACCGTGGACAACAATCAAGTTCACGAAACAGCATGTAGATCAGAAGACTAGGATGTCACGCTTGACAACATACGTGAAATAGTTGTTTTTATTAAGATACAGAAGTACTTGTGTTCATATTTTAAATATTGATATTACAAACACCAACACAGGCAAAAATAGGCATAACACTGTAGGAAGGGGGAAAAACTTTTCTGACTACCGGAACTAATTTATCCCGCAAGTACAACTGGACACTGCATATCCCAAATCAGTATTTCAGTACTGAGGCTATTTACTGCTAAAGTTGCATGTAAATGCATATCAAGAGAGGGCAATAAGGTCAATAAGTTGCGGAATGAGTGGATGGCTACTCAATAGAAAAATATGCCACACTGACTCAACTAAGACACAATCACATCAATATCAAAGTAGACATCAACAATGTAGAGTAAAATTCATGGCGAAAGCAGACTAGCTCGTAAAGATCAGAATAAAACAGGAGAAAATCCTTTTTCACGCAAGGATAAGTGTAATTAACACAGAGCGAACCCAGTAAAATGAAAGATTAGAATGAACAAATAAACTGGAGATTTACTGAATCATATATGTCTGCAGCAAAACCAGAGCGAAGAACACTAAAAAGAAGAAACTCATCATAGGATACAAAGAAATCGCCATACTAAGATCATTGTATGTAGCATGGAATGATGGATAGGATCAGATGGATGCTCAATATTATGTTCAGTGAGATTCCTTAGGTAAGATGGACAGCTCTTGGGAAGGGAAGGAAAAAAAGAAGTCATATCAACGGAAAGGATTCCACACTAATGCAAGCTCTCTGAATTCATATTAATTAGTTAAATAACTGTGTGCACATCACACAAAACAAAGCATTTGAAGGCAGATAACCCTCACGAGGCTACACCATCTGGTGCATCGAGCTGAAAGGTGTCCACAATCAATTCTTCAAGTGATGTATGGTGCAGAAACATGGAGGTGACGAAAGATAAGGATAAACTATCAACAACTGAATTTTAGCTATTATAATTTTACAGTTGTCAAATAAATTAATTGGTTCAAACATAGAACTCATACAAAGTAACATATTCAAGATAAGTTACTGCGTTATAGGAGCATTCAAATACCGAGAAGAAACAATTCGCATTTATTAAAGTCTCAATTAACAATTTTTATAATTGCAGGTTCTCTCTTTCAAAGTCCAGCTACAGTGGCAGCAAGATGAAAAACTATAAACATAAAGTAACTCAAGTAGCTTGGCTAAATAGAGATAAGGTTGTTGCATTTTAGTAAAAAAACGAGAAAGACAGAGAGCTCAGAACAGCACTTTCTAGTCTCAGATCAAGCAGGCGAGGCCAAAGCAATCGTTCCATTACCTCATTGCCCCCAAATGGTTTACAAGCTAGAATTACCTAACTCAGCAGGACAGCACTTTCTAATGTACTACCTAAAGACATTCACGTGAAGGAAGACAAGCATGAAGGTTACACTTAAATAGCAATGGCAAGAACTTCATTTCACTCCAAAAGGCACCAAAGTTGTGCACTGAAGGAGCATCACCAGATTTATCAAGTAGGAGAGGACCCCTAGAGGCAACTTGCCTCTGCACCCCAGGCGTGCCTTTTGGTACCTTAACTGCTTCAAACAAAATCACAAACACAGCATGTAGCACTTTGGTACTCAACTCATAGTTTGAGCTTAACTTCACATTCCTCTTAACAGTTTGAAAATTCGAATCAGCTGGAACTAAATTATAAAAGACATTGGCATATAGGGATGTATAATACAAAGAAGGAGAATGCATAGGTATCCATCAACCAAGCCGGTTAAACTAAACATATAGGTACCTGCCAAACAGTTCAAGTAAAATTTCTAACTCCCTAACAAACAGAATTTACATTCCACTTCATTGATATTTCATGTACGAACTAATGAAATGCACTATTAAATTTAAAAAATAACAAAAATCTGATAGATACCAATGCCCTTTACTAGTTTATTCTCGGAAAAGGCGTGGCAGTCCCACTACAGATGAAGACTCAGTCTAGGATTAGATATTATAATAATTGTTTTATGTTTTACGTCTATATATGTCTACATGTGACCATGTTATGTGTCTCATCTTACCCATTATAAGTGTCTTGTGTCAGTTACTACATGTTGTCATCAGTTTCATGTATCTAAGGCATGGTAGTTACTCAGTTATTTTGTCACAAGATAAACCCCATATTATGTATTCTGCCAAGGACATGAATGAAATACCATTCAGAAAACTGTAGAGATTCTCCTACTTCTACTTCTAGGATTAGATTTTGCTTCTAGAAGACTCCCACACCTTCTACCCCTTATTCCATCTCTCTCTCTCTATCAAGTTTCTACCAAAATCTCAATAAAAATTATAAACGATTTTCTTCAACTATTACTGAGCAATCACAGATTCAGCCGAGATTGTTAGTACTCTGAGATTTTGAATAACAATATTAAAGAGAGAAAATAAAACGAAGATATTAAGAAGATCACCCCCTATAAACCGCACATCATGCTTGCTCCTACAGTACAATTTTCGATAAAACATCAGTAAATACAAATGATTTGCTTGTTCACCGATCACCGCATTATGACAACATAAATTATTTTGTCACAGTAATGGTATGAAAGAGAACAAAGGGGTTACTGACTGAAGCTTGACGAAAACAACAATGTGGTGGAATTAAGCAGCACCCGGACTGGAATATAATTCAAGAGACCAACGCGCAAAAGCATTCCACATTGCAATAAAGGATCATATCATGACTAGAAACGAACTATTAAGTTTCAAAATAATTTCGATGTTAGACAGATTAGCAAATGTACAATTACTGAACATGTAAATAACAAAATGGGGGAAGAAACGTATACAACTGTGGGGATTAATTAATCTTCTTGTCCATTTTGGTCACAAGCTGGCGCATCTGAAACCTCCAAAACAAGAAATAAGCCAAGCCTAACCCAATCAAGATGAACATCCAAATATTATCGTCTTCATCCTCCTTCTTTGATCTCATTTCTTGTATACTAAAACTCTCCCTCCCTGAATTCTCCACTGCCCCCTCGTTCACATTTCCATATAACACATACACTCTATCCCTTTCCCCCACGGCAACCGACGTAGGAAACCTCTCCAAATCAAGATCAATCTTATCGTACACTACTCCCTCCGCCCAACTATCTTGGCTTTTCAAAAGCCATAGCTTATTCACGGGGGAGACAACAACAACGACGCCGTCACTCCGGATGGCTATGTCGTCCGCACCAGTCAAATCCTCGTTCAACAACACCAGCTTCACCCTCCCATCATCCTCACCTACCTTGAACATCTTGCCCGTACTGGATTGCACCACCAGCAGATACCCCTTGGAGACATAAGCAATCCCATTCAGCCCAACGGAACTATACGGTGTATCCCGGTCCACAGGATGAGCTGTGTACTGTGGCGCTCTCGAGAAGATCGAGGCCTCTCCTTTCTCGTTGACCTTCCAGATGTAGTTACCGGCGGAGTTGGTGACATAGGCATTACCCTTGTAATCCACCGCGACGTCGTTTGCAATTGGAGGGGTGGACTCATCGTCGTCGATGGCTGCGTTGAGAGTAGACAGGAAAAGACGTTGACGAGAACGGAGGTCGTAGGCGGCTAGGGCGTTGAAAGGTGGGAGAGGCTCCCGAGCATGGACGACAACTAGGAGGCGTTTCTTAAGGGAATCGACGGCGAGACCAGAAAAGGTAACATTTTCAGGGAATGAAGGGTCAGAGATAAAGGTTTCAACAACGCCGGCGTCAGAGACGGCTGAGATGACCCGTTGATTGAGTGATCCAACGAGAAAGTGCTGACCCAATCGGTCCCAAGCTAGGCCTTCCGGGTAGAGATTCAGCGACCTGAAATTGATGCTGTGGGGTGATCCAGCGATAACTGAACTAGGCCTTGAGATGAGAAAGGTGATGGAGAACACGAAGAAGAACAAGGCGTGCTCGGACGAAACCATTGACATTGTGATGGCTCCTTCCAGGAAAAATTGAGGGCAAGAAGGGAACCATAATTAGTATGGTACTCACCCCTCCAAGTGTTCTAAGAGAATTTGGCAAGTAATTTTGTATTTTGTAATCACCTAAAATATCTATTGGGGGCCCACATATATCACTGTTTTCATCGTTATAATAAAATTTACATTATTCAAAATATACCGGTTTAGATTTAAAATTATTAATCTATAATTTTTAATAATAAATTTACTTCTTAAGAGGTGTAAATTATAATGGGACAATACCTAAGTTAAAGTTAAGTTCTTCCCATCAATTATGTCAAATTCTCCTATTAGATATATTCATGTACTCTATTTTTGAAATATTAACATTTAGTATTATTTAATTATAAGCTTATACATAAAAAAATAAAATACATGACCATATATACTTAAAAAAATTTGACACGAATATAAGTAACTTGACTTAGGTATTTTTTTATTATAATGTTATCCTTTTCTTAATTTTATATCTATTAAAATAACAAAACAGTTAAGATATAAAACTATTTAAATTGAATACGAACTATTTAATCAATCTGAATGTTACAAATTAAAATCACCATCCCAGGCTTATCTTTTTATGGCTATGGAATGTGCTAATGCTTATGCATGCTTTTTTTTAAAAAGCATATGAACATCAGTTTACTTGTCTTTTATTTGACGTTTTTGAATAATTTTGTTGAAAAAGTACTATTTTTTTCTTTAATAATAAGATCTTATTTTATAATTTATAAATAAAATTTTATAATTAGAATAGGAGAGTATGTACTAAAATAATCAAATTCTGATAACTTTTATTTTTAAATTAAGTACCTGACAATTCAATTGAACTTGCAATCTCCTCCTAATGAATTGAATTCTAATATATTTTGACATATTATTGTATATTAAGCTTTGTTTTATCTTTAAAAAAGGAAGATAAATTCTGTTGAACCTAATGTCGACACGTAATCCCCCAAATTTGGCGGTAGAGAGCAACGAACAGTTTCTCTTCGAACCTCACCCACACTTCGTTCTCTTCCCTTGCTCAACGAAGCAAACGTCTTCTGGGAAGAAGCCACTACCAACTAATGCTACTCAGGGCATCATTGTCACCGCCTGGCGGAGCCGTTGTTTGCTCCGGCGAACAATTCGGCTTCTGCCATCGTCATCGTTTTATCTCTCTGACTGATCCGGCTCGCGGTCATCTCAACAAAAGTAGGTCACGACCCACTAGCACCAGCATCTTCATTCAGCTTGAATCCAATGGCAGAATTTTCGAGAGGGGCCATAGCTCAAAGTTTGTGTTCACACCCAGGGCTGCTGATTCTACCCAATCTGCCTCCGTTGATGTTGGTAACAAGACCATTGTTCCGGATGAGGGATTCTCACTTTCTAAGGTCTGTTTGTTTTGCTTGTGGTTGGTAGTTAGTATTGGGACCCAATTTAGTTATGTGAAAGGATTGTAGGGTCTATTATTTAAAATCTATCAAACATAGGAAGGTTTTGTGAGAGAATGCGTGGCGACACTGCGAAGATTCCTTTTTCTTTGGAAAAGAAAAGTCTTTTTTTGATGTATTACCGGAGAAAGCGTTGGTATGATGTCAAGACTTCGGCGAATATGACACTATTCTACAATCAGAACTCTTTAGCATCCCGTACGATATGAGTTTAAAACGTTAGTAGGTCGATCTTTACTTATTTTTACCATAATCTTCAAGTTCAGTTTTACTCCGCGAAGAAAGAAACTTGATAGTGCTGGTTTTTAACATTCCCATAGTGAGAATGAATTTACTTTTGTTGGACCAACGAATTGCCACAAATTCAAATTATTTTGCTTCAAACTTTCAAGTCATAAACAAAATACCATAGTGAATGCATTGATTGTCTCTATTATTGTCCTGCTTTCTGATGGAACTCGGCACTGCAAGTGTTAGTTCGTGTTAACTGACTTGCTGATTCGGATGGTTTTTTTTGTTTCCTGTTCCCCTCCCTATGAAATTTAATGACTAGTTTAGTATCATTTATTTATCGGACAGACTTTCAAAGGAATTTCGTTTATTGCAGATTTCATTTGGCGTTGTTGGTCTAGGTGTTGGGGTCTCACTTTTGGGGTGAGTTTTTCCCCTAAATTAAAGCCTAATAGCCATATAAAGTGCTTCTTTTTATAACGATGGCTTTTTTGTTTGAAATATACAGGTATGGTTTTGGGGCATATTTTAATATCCTTCCCGGATCAGAATGGTCTGCTATAATGTTAACGTATGGGTTCCCTCTTGCGATTATTGGAATGGCACTCAAGGTGAAAGAAGTGTTCATTAATTCAAAAGTAGTTATAGTATGGACTATGGAAATTTTGGCTAATCAATGTTGTTGATGTTATTGTAATTGAGTATTTCATGCCTATAATTTTCTTACTGTTAAGAAAAGGGGGAAAAGTAAGGCCTTGCCAGCCGAAATTCTGTGCAAGGGATGGTCTTCAGGACATGCATCATTATCAAAATTTGACTTTTGGGCTCTAGGGGATGCTCATGCAGTTCACGAGCTTAGTTTGTTTATATTTTGACAATTGGGCCATCTTTTTTTGCAGTATGCTGAACTGAGACCAGTTCCATGCCTGACCTATTCAGATGCTCAGAATTTAAGGGAAACATGCGCCACCCCAATTCTTAAACAGGTAATTTTATTTCGATTATGAATCACGGTGTCCTTTTAAGTGTTTTTCTGATGAGTTTTTCTTTTCCAGTTCTAGAATTTTAAAATATGTCTCATGTTTTCATATGTCTCTAGTTGAGTGTTGTCTTCTCTGTTCTGTAAGTACATCAGCACTGTTCTATTTATTGATTTGGCCAATATAGTTGCTAACTTGGCACATTCATGCTATGTAGTGTGTTCATAAAGTTTGCCCCTTTTCCTTCAGGCTGGAGTTTTTACAGAAAATTTAATCATAGCTTTAAGAGTTAAACATGCATTGAATAAAATGTGATTGATAAAAGAGGCAACCTTTCATCGCCAAACCAACTTGATATGTTCACAATATATTTTACTGCAGATAGTTAATGCTCATGCACCTGTTAACATGATTAATTTTCTTATGTAGGTAAAGTGAAATGTACATATTCTCTTTTTGCTTTCCTTAACTAATATCTGTTTAGAAGATTCTATTTTTCTCAAAGGTAGGAAAATGCGAACATTCATTTGTGGCAGAATATTTCTTATTTTCTTTGTTCTTGCTGCATGATTAATTCATATCTGCAGAATGATGTCTTCTTAGTGGCTGAGCGATTAATATTTTCCATCAAAACTATAATTGTTTATGCTAGATGAGAAATGACAGCCAACAGAATTATGAAAGATGCATATCAATTATCAAAGTTACTGCTTTAAGATTTGTTTCTCCTGTGATTACCCTCTCTGTGATGACTTCAACTTGAATTTGTTCTTTCTGGGAATATCTTACAACAAAGTGCAGAAAGTACAGCAATAGATACTTCGTATTTCTCTCTGCTGAACACTGATCTCTCAAAAGTAATTACATTATTACTTAATGATATAATCATAATTGGATCTTCTCAAAGTGCTTCTTGGCGCTTCTAGATATACTATAAGAAAATAAAATCACGTAATGATTTTATATATCATGTATACATCTTTAGATTGAAATGTTTCATTCACTTCTATATCCTCATTGTGCATTCGATCATATCCCAATAAATATGGTTACAAAAAATTTACTGTGTAAAATGTTCATGGCCTTGTAGGTCAAGAATGATGTCACTCGATTTCGGTATGGGGATGAGCAGCATTTGGATGAGGCTTTGAAACGGATATTCCAATATGGGCTAGTATGTTATTTGACTTTACCGCATTTCTTTTAGAAGCATAATAGCCTTGTATATTATTATTATTATTTTCTTATCTCATATTTCAAGGGTAAAATCAACTTCTGTTTCTTTGTTTTACAACATGCACAAAAGCAAGTACAGTTTATTATCGAAGGGCTTTTAATGTGAGGTGAGATGAGTTGTTGGTGCACATTTTGACAACACGTACAGAAACTGATAGTTGTGGATAGCTTCTTCAGTGAGGGAGCATTTTCCTCTTCCAATGATGTTTTAAGTGCATGAGGGGCTTCTTTGTAAGGTCTGCATTACCAAATTGGACAATATTTTCAAGAACAAAATTGTAATAAAAGCTTGATTTGTTGGAGGAAGCCTGTGAATTTTCCCTCTTCCCCTCTCATGAAACCCCTTAGGGTAGAGCTTGAATTGTGACAAAACTTAGACCTGCCATTCCTGGTTTAAAAGTTTGATTTAATTTATTAGAAAGAATTCATGGGGCACAGTGTTTCTTCATGAAGGCTACAGGAAAACCTTCATCCAAAAGTTTAAGCATTTAGACCCTTCATCCAAAGTTTAAGCATTTAGTGGAAGGCCCTTGAATGGTTTTATATTTATCATCTGAAATGGTTGAATCCTAGTGAAAATCTGGAATCCTTTAAAGTACTAACAGATGCTGCACAGAGCATATGGTTGGAGGAAATTTTGAATATTGAGCAACATGATGACACCTGTTCACATTGATGGATTACAAACAAATGAATTGCATAATGGAACTGATCTCTTTATAGGGAAGAATGAACTCGGCACTCAAGACAGAATAGCAAATTGGGGGTGCAATGGTTACATTTTTGGCAGTTGGCATATGCAGTTATCTCTTTTCTGATAACAGACATGATTATAAGGATGTAGTTCCACTCAGTTTTCATTATGGTAGAGTGTCAAGTTGCCAAATGTGTGATGTTTTTTGAGTCGTAGGTTACTTCTTTGCGGTTCATTAAGCTATTTTTTTTTTTTGGCATACCTACAGGACACCAGCTTTTATAGAAGGATCAAGGCAGAGTATCGGACAGCAAAATCCATAAGTATAGAAACTAAATAACTAACGTGATAGATAAATTTGAAATAGAATTCGAATATATCTAATTCTTTCCCTGACCATGGGGATAAAGATATAAGGAGTTGAGAAATATAAAAACATGGAAAAAGCTTAAGCTGCTTCCACATCCCCTCAAGCTGGTTGGGAAATGTTTTTCATGGACGACTCTCTTGTTAAGATATTCAGGATCTTCTTGGTCAGTCCTTTAGTTAGCATGTCTGCCAACTGGTCATTTCTGGGGACACAGGGAATGCAAATATGTCCTCTTTCTTTTTGTTCTTAACTAAATTACTTTTATAGTTCTAAATGTATGGTTTGACATGACTCTGTGAAGGACTGGATTAGTGGCAATCGAGATAATTGATTTCCTGTCACAATAGATTTTCGAAGTTGTGGGGCTGTGGATGCTTAGTTCCTTAGCTACCCTTTCAATCCACAATGCCCCACAAACTCATGGGCTTATAATTTAAATTTGACATTTCGCTTCTTACTCCTTATTAGTAGATTTCCACAGACAGAAGTGCAATTATTAGAAGTGTAGCTTCAGTCACTTGTATTTCCATCGATATATGCACCAACATAGGCTTCTGCCTGCGATACCCCTTGCTTTTCTAAAGCATTCCTCTCCCTAGTGACCCTTTAGGGTACTTCAGGATCCAATATACTGCCTCAAAAAATTCTGTTATGTGCGACTGCATAAAACAAGTCACCGCATTAAATACAAAAGCTATGTCTGGACATCTATAGGCAGATGAGCCTCTCAACTATCTTTTGATATTTCTTTTGATCAGTATGTCTTTTCCTTGTTTGATTGGAGCTTTATGTTGGCAATCAACTATGTGCTTTCATTGGTTAATGGAAATGTCTACTTTTGATCCAGCATAATCAATTTCCAGGATGGATTTCAATGGGCCAAGATCTTTAATTTCAAATATAATAGATGATTTTTCTTCTAGTTAACGGTTCTGCATCATCACCACCTATCTAGATAACGTCATCCACAAAGACAATTGCAACAGGAATTTCACCATCTGAATGATTAAAAGACAGGGTGGAGAGCCTAATTCTATTTATATGCCTTAATTGTTACCTGATGGGGTTGACAATCGTAAAAGCTATGGTGTGAAGTTCATTTTCTTTTTTGTCTGAATAATCAATATTTGTGAACTGAATTGTGATACTTACATGATTTATCTAACATGAAAGTGTTAGTATATATTTTTAATCTTGGCTCATGAAATTAATTTATCTGCTTTAAAATTCCCAGGGAGGAGGAATACCAAGGAGGAGTGCACCTGTTCTAAAAATGATTCGTGAAGAAGTATGATTTTCCTGTTTTGGTTAATTTACTTATCTTTTCTATATCTGATGTTTCTTTGATGCTTTTTTAATATTGATCTGATTCTATAGGCAACGTTAAAGGAAAATATTGGCAGTTCTTCATTTTCTAGAAAAGATGATAATAGTTTGCGGGAAATTATTGTACTAGTTCATGTGTTTCCCTTTCTTACAATAAGATCATGTTTTTTGGAAAAACACTTTCCCCTCATCCTTTTACTATCTATATATAATTTTAAGTAGTTATTTGTTATGACAGCTTTTTAATTTCTTTGATTCTGTTTTCAACTATTATGTGTGTGACATTTTAGTCAGTCTTGATGTGATATCATTTTTTTCCCCTTTTAATTCTAATCTTTATTGTAAGCCTACGCATTACAGTTTTCCTTTTAATCGATGTGGACAATTGGCACGCTATAATATTCAGCATTTATTCTTTGGCTTATGTTTAGATCCCTTGTATATTGTCGTCTCAATTATGTGGGACTGACCTTATAGCCATTTTGGTACTCAAGCTCATGTCAACTTCATTTATGGAAAAAGATGTTTGATCTACGTATGCAAGGTCCCAAAATTTGCGTGATTGCTTGCTAGGTTTCCTCATGCCATAATCTGTGTTTAACTGAGATGCTATCCTGAGAATGATTTGATAGAGAATCTCTTACTTGATTAAACTCTATGGTCATTGCTTAATTGATTCTGCCTCATGATTAGGTCACACCACTTGGTAAATACTGTTTGGTCCTGGTTTTTGAGGCTAAGGCTCTGCAGTTATCAGATTTTGAACGGAGACAGGTAAGCAACTTTCCTATACTGTAGTGTTTACTATTAAAATGCTCACGAAATGAAAGAGGCCAACGAAATATTCTATATTCATGTCTTACAAATACCCCAAAAACAGTTCTTTCTCTCATAAAAGGTTCCAGTTGTTTGCTCAAAAGGGGGGGGGGGGGATTCCAGTTGCAAATATCATTGGATGACCACGTATGCATTTGACTTCAATGGAATGAGGAAATGCCCTCGTATTTATACCTAAAAACCAATTCAATATGCAAAAACTAACACAGTATTTGAGGGGACCTCCTTTTAGTGAAAAGTTTAGAGATCTTGATACAAAGTTGAAAGTTGCCAAACTATATGTACTAGGGCATGATATTTGGCCCTGAACTGTAAACCAAAAAGGGGGAACCCAATTGTCTTGATCAGTTTAGCTTCGGCAGTTGGTCAACCTTGACAATTTCAGTCGAAAGATTCTTGGATGATCCAAATCGATCCATGATCTATTTTCCGGATGCATGTTCATCCATTTGTAGATCATTTATTTGGACCGATATCTAATCCATCCAATCTGCAAATTACTTAAATGTTACACTAAAACTTTTTTTTGGCCGAAATGTTAAAATGTATAGTTTAATAATAATTTATTCTGTAAAGTTATGGTTGATGTATTTTAAAGCAGCAACTTTAATATTCTGCTCAAAATTTAGAATGGTAAAAAAAAAAAAAACAAACAAACAAAAGAAGAAGAAAGGATTGCATGTGCTTATATACATGTGCATGTGTGCATACCTACACACATGTATATATGAGTAGGCGACGTGCATGTGTAGGTAGCATTTATATGCGCGTGGTATATACACATTCTTGGATTTGAAAGGGCAGGTCGAATAGATCAAAAGTGAATTTGTCCATTGGAAATTCATGATATATTGGGTTGGTTCCGATGTATTTTTATCTATAACTTTAATCTTAATATGCGGATTGAACAGACTTGTAGATGACGTCTCAGTCACTTTATTTATTTATTTTTTTTAAGACAACATATTTTGAAAGCTTTTACCATTTGTGTCGATTGCTTTTGCTGTTCCACAATATTCCATTTAATTGAAGTATGAGATCCTCAGGCGTGTTAATATCTCGGTATAAATGTCAACTTCTTCAATTATGTGTGTAGGCAAAATTTGCGTCATTCTTTGGCCCCGGAATTACAGCGGAAGTCGGTAAGTCTTTATAATTGTAGGTTTCTGGTTCTCAGCAAACAAGTATGGATTAAAAGGAGCTTTTCACTTCCTCTCCTCTTCCCCTTCTCATTATTGGATCAAAATTTCAATCGTTAAGATTTAATATTTTATAAAACTTTTATCATTATATTACATATTAAAAAAAACTAAATTGTTAAAAGTCGATCGAGATAGTTCACAATTGTAGCTTGCTATTAAATATTTTATAAAATAAATTTTTCCTGCATCTTTTCATTACAGCTCTAAACTGTACTGGCTAAATTTTAACGGTTTAAACTTATTTATTTATTTTTATTGTGTAATATTATAATAGTTTTATAAAATATCAGATCTTAACTATTGAAATTTTAACCTAAGGATGAGAAGATGAGAGGAAGGGAAGAAGAAATAATCCTCTCATATGAATTAAAAGCCACAAATTTTAAATAATGGATGCATTCTGATGTATTAATCTGGGTGCAGCGAAGGAGAACGATCTATACGAGGTTCGGCTTATATCTGATGCAGATGCCAATGTATCTCCTTCTTCAAGTGCATGACAACTTAGTCTCCACTGTCATCATGCTGTTTTATTGAATCACATGAGTTGGGTCCCTTGAATTTCATGGAATAGTAGATTGTAAAGGCAACAAATTGTAAATTTTGAAATTCACTGAAAGGAAAAGGAGAAGCAGTTGGAAAGAAAAGGCCAATACTTGTGGGGAGCACATTATTTTACTCTTGATGTACAGGAAGAAATTAGTTTCATATCTGCTGAAATTTTCTAGCCGCTGGTTATTTGTGTTTGATAGAGACTTGGGGTTGCTCTATTGGTTTTGAGATGCTTCTACCAAGAAGCTCATATGAATTGCAGGGCATTGGCAGGTCATTGACATATAATACTGCTCTTATTAGAGGTAAAACATATGGAGACAAGTGAAAAGAGTGACAGGTTAAAGAAAATGGTTTATTTGACTTCACATCTCTCTAATTAGGAATCCACAAGAGCTTTTTTCCCCCCGGATCATTGCACTAATATTTTGAGAACGACTTTTTTGGAGGCAAGTGGAATGTCTGCTCATTACTCCCTCCGTCTCTTATTATAAGAAACAACAATCAAAATGACTTCAAAATGCTAGTCAAATTTAACTAAAAACAATAAATAAATGTGCAAGATATATACTTATTTTTACAATTATAATGAGTCAAGAGGCAATGAGAATATATAAGAGGTAATGAGTGAAAATGTATTGCAATAAGTAACATATATTTAATAGGGTAAAAGCAAGAATACTAATTTAAAATTTCAAATATCACTAGTTTGCTATGAGAGAGATTATTCTTTTAAAAAGGGACAGAGGGAGTAACAATATAGAGCTGCTGGTATCGGCTCCCTAGTGTTTTTAATCTTAATTGGAGGAACTTACTGAACAAGTAACAGAACTTACCGATGGAGTTCATCAAAGAAGAAAGAGAAATAAGTATATTGGAGAGATTAAGGAAAAGGTAAATATTACTCCCTCGGTCCTAAATGTAGGAATTTTTTTTTTTTGTAATATAATTTATACTACAAAATGGTCTTAAATTATACTACAAAAGGGGTATAAAAGTGGTCTTATATTTAGAACCAAAAGAGTATTAATCATCAAAAGATTGTTAGAGGCGTAAGTCTGTAGTTTTTGGCTCTACTAACTAAAGCAAATATACCATGTTTGATCCAAATGATAACACTCTAACTCCTGACACTTGAACAATTTTACATTCTAACTCTTTCCCGCGAACTTAGGGTGCCCCTAATAATTGTGTGGAATGCAGCTTCCTTGAAAAAGTTCTGCTGAAAATTGGATTTCACAATTGTGTTGAGCTTGTTATGCAGTGTTTTTACTGAAGCCAATACTTAGGAAAGAACTCTTTGTACAGGTTCCTTAGTTTAAAAATAAATAATAATTGTTAGTGTCAATTATGAGAATGAGTGGCACAAGCCAATTTTCACCACACAATGGACAAATCATAAGATCATGATCACTTTATCCTTTTAATACCCTTCTTATTATTTTATCTTCCGTTTCTTCCAAGAAGCACAAGCTCAACCAGCAACATTGCTGAAAATGTATGCCTTTCTTTATCATGTTACAGACTCTTTTCCTTGACATCTAGCGATGAAGATGCTGATCTTTATATGCCTTCCCTTCTCTTTATCTTTAAGCCTTTTCTTCTTCTTGATCCATGGAAAGCACCCACTTTGCCTGTAAAGTTGATCCACTTGCGTCCCCAACGCATGATTCTTTTCCATTTCTTTGTCTTTATCCTTCTCTTCTACCTGTATATCCATTTGTTCTCTCACATCAATGTCACATCATGGCAGACAGATCTCTATGAGAGAAAAGGACGTGGACCTCAAATAAGATGAACTTAAGTGGATTCTGCTTAAGTCAATCATGAATAGATA
>NW_021637297.1:0-28279 GCF_004799145.2 Neltuma alba
TTTACTTTCTTGGCACGTGCATGCACGCACGCCCATAAAACATAGTTTTGATCATTTTGGATAGTCAAGTAGCCATTTTAATGATCAGATTAGCGGGGTATACCCAAAGTTAATATGGCATTTAAATAAATTTTAATTACCCCCCCAATAATAAAGGAAAAAAATAAAATCAAAAGAGAAAATTTTATATATTTACAACTTATACTTCACTTAGAATGATGAAAAACCAAGACCCACTTATCCTTTAAAGAAAATTAAAGCTCGTGTAGTTTGGGACAAAAATGTACGTCACTTTGTTGGTATTTTTTTATAAAAGGATTTTATTATTTTAAAAATATTTTTTATATCACGTTTGTATTTCTCAATTACAAAACGATTTCTTACCTTCTTTAGAAAAGACCCTTGGAAGATAGACTTCTGATTAATTAATGTTCCCACGTAGATTCTGAAAACTCATACAAAATTTAGTTACTTGTGCCTGTGGAGATTCTAGCTAAAACCTCTTGCAGCATAAAAATTATTATTGATTTTTTGTTTATTTATGACCGAAAGCATATTTTTTTAATTTTTATTTACAAGAAGTGGAAGAAAATCATTTTTAAAAAATGCAAAGTGAAACTCCATTTGAATAATTGGGAGACTTTGGGTCTTTTTGGATTTTGTTTCCTGTTTTTGTGTTTCTAGAACAATTTTATAAAATTGTTTTTACAGTGAGCAGTGGCGAACAGAAAGGGGACCAGCAGAGGTTATGGCTGGCTTCTCAAAATTTTTAATTTCCTTTTGCATGATCGATATTTTATAGGTGTTATATCCTTCTGGTTCTCTCATAATTTGCATCTCTCATGATTTTTACAAATTTTACATCGTTTATGCTTTTCAGTCCCGGCCCTTCATGCGTTAATCAAGCGCTGTCCTTGACCACAAGGGTTAGTAATATTCGAGTTGTAAATATTAGTCCATAATTATTAAGGTTCCACCGCTTCTTGTGCCAAATATTTCGACTATATATACCAACAACATGAAAGAGGATGGCGAAGATAAAGAGGCCACGAAATGAAACAAGGCGTCGTTAGTATGTCTCTCTCAAACTCACAACGAACCCTAGCCAGAAAGCAAATCAGAACGATGATATATATGAACTGAAACTACATATCCGAAACTGAAAAGAACAATATCACTAAATGAGTCATGTCTAAGTTGAAGATTCAATTTGGTCATAAATGTAAATATAAAATCTCAATACACTTTGTATTTCATATTTATTCATTTTTTCAAAATAAATCCTGATGCTAATTACACATATTAATTGATTTTCATTATAATACACATGATTAACAAAGGTATTTTATGGAAGACAATATCTATTTATTACCAATAACTAACTAACTAAGTTTTTTAATATTCACATATTAATTATTTAGCTCTTATATCAAGTATATGAGATAGTAGATAGCATTTTGTTCACATAAATATAAGATGCTATATATTTAGCACAGAAGTTTCAATAATGCCGCCATCTATAAATCCGTGTGAAGAGCAATTTTTTGAAGCTGTTTTCATAGGATGCTTGTTCCTTTACGCCTTCCCATCCGCCTGCCACAATTCCCATGTCTCCACCTCAAATAATAATGATGCCCCTTATTTCAAACTCTCATCTCACATAACTGAAATCTCAGGATAGCTTGTCTTGCGCTAATGTTAGTGTTGGTTTCTAAAACTGTTTTCGCACGCAATCATCATTATCTACTTCATGTGCCTCTTCATGTACCTTTCCTCCCTAACCCAGTTAACTGAAATGTGTGAGAGGATAGGTTCGTGTGTGTGTGTGTGTGTGTTTATAGCTTTGTTACTAATTGCTAAGAAAAAATAAAGTTAGATGTTTAGAAAAGATAAATTTTATTGACATGTAGTAGATGTAATGCTCTAAAAAATGTATTTAGGATTAATATTTGGAATATTTAGTCTTTTTTATTTTTCTATAGAAGGATATTCTGTCTTATTACATGTTCCACATTAAATCTAGCACATATACAAAAACTTGTGGATAAATTTCTCCTCCGTGTGTAAGGGAGTATGATCAAAATGACCCAGAGTTGGTAAGCTTTATACTTAGTGTAACACCTCACATAATTATATCCATTTTACTCGATAAAAATATTTTATTTAAAAGTTCAAAAGTATTTCTAGCATTCAAATAGATCATAATTTATAAATATCTTTCTAACATAACTTAACAAAATAAAGCATTGAAATCCTATAGTCATGATAAATAAAAATATAACATAACATGTACTTGAGAAGCACAAAAGCCTTCATGGCTCATTCCATTAGCACCTTCCCTTCATTCCTACTAGATCCTTTACCTAAAAATGTTAATATAAAGGATGTGATCTAACGTTTCAATAACTAATGAAATTCTAATCTATATAGACAAACTATATATGACAAACGAGTTTATATTTGTATATCTATATTTGAATGCTTATGTATGAAAATCATAGATTTATATATTCAACTTAATTTCACTTTCAATTCAACAATATACTAATATCATTTTGCAATATATCAAAAAAATAATGCAATATGCAGCCTCCCTTATATCACCATCTATCCTTATATCACTAACTAGAGCCATAAGCTAACACAAAGTCTAATAGAAATTAATCCATTTTACTGGATTATTCCAAACTCACCAAAATTGAAGATATATCCGACTAAAGATATAGAGCTCAAGTTTGGACTATGGCTTCCCTCTTTTGCAAACAAAATAAAGGGGTGTCATATGTCCCATAGCTCCAATAAATTCCCAATCAAAGAAGAATATGGAAGAAGGGGTCTTAACAAGTGCCATCCACTATGCACCGAGTGATGACATACCAGGTGGTAATATTATATCCGTGTAAATTTTCTTCTATCCTTAACCCAACAATGCATATGCCATATGCAAATAATGTTACATTAGAAGTATGTCCTCAAATATATTATTAAATAAAATAGCAATAAAAGTTATGTTTCAATAACTATCAATATATTTAAATATTGAATATAATTAATAACAATAAATCTTAACAAAATAAAGTAATATATTAAAACATTTATTTGAAAACTTATAATATATACATATATTTCAGGATGATATAATAAAAACTAGTAAGTCCACAACATAATCATACACAATTCACATATACATGAAAGAACTTTCTAAGTTACCTGCGACTCTTTAGCTTACAAATAACTATACAATAATTACTCCAAAATTCTCAAGAATCTACAAAATTGTACATAAATATTTATTAATATATAAATCAAAACTATTCTAAAATTCTAAGACTACCCTCTAAACTAAAAATACATAAACAAATTAACTCTCATAGATCGAACTATTTACAATAGATACAATATTATTTGGGAATAAAATTTTCATATAATACAATATTTAAATTTAATAACTTAAATAAATATATATATTTTATTACCAAAATCTAAATATTTCACATTAAAATCTTAACTATTTAATCTATTTACTTAACCCAAACAACTCCTTTGGATTATAAATAAATTTTAAAAATTATTTGAACAATATATCTTTAACCTATTTAACATTCAAACTAATAAAAACCTCAATAATATTTTAAATAACCCAAATAATTTATTTAAATTCAATTTAATCAATAAAAACATTCCATATGCCTTGAATAATAAATTTTTCAACTAAAATCTTAATTTAACATTCTCAAAATAATCATAGAACAAATATAAAGCAATTAAAATGCATTAATAATGTATCTTTTAAATTTCTACAATCATATATCGTCAAAAGTCACTACTTACTCCATACCTAAATCACAAATTTTTTTCTAAATATTATAATAATATTATCAATATAAAGCTATAAATGTGTAGAAAATATTCATGAAGAAAATTTGATTAAAAAAATATATTTATGTACTTAAATAATCCTCAAAACCTACCACATATTCTGCAACTCAGCTAGCTTGTTCTCTCTTTTCCTCTCTACCTCACGTTCTCTGTTTCTCTACTTTTCGCACAAAATGAAGGGAAAACAAAAATTGCACGTATTTAATATCCTCGTGTTTAATTCTCTTCTTTGATTTTCTTATGCCTACATTACATCCTATTCCCTTCCTCAGCCACCCGTCCCTTTTTTTCTTTCTTCATTAATAACCCCCTCCCTTTTCTGCTGTCAGTGGAAAAAGGTTGGTGGGTTTTTTAAAAAAAATATTATTTAATCAATAATTTTCAATTAACTAATAAATTTACATATATATGCGTGTGTGTGTTTCAAATAGTATGTTACACTTAGATTTTGCTAGAACTTGATTGAATCTATCAAGAATAATGGGAAATCTCAAGTGAAGAGTTTTATGATTAGACGTAGGCTTAAGTAGTGGATGACGTGCGAAATTGTTGCATGAGTTGGGAAATCTCACCGGGCAGAAGGCGTCAAAAAATGATAAATTTCACTTTTTAATTAATATAATTGTTAAATATGATAAGGTGATGTGAGTAGGAGGAAGATTGAAGTTAAAGTAAATGTTTGAATGTAGGCCTTTGAATATTGATTTGTCAAATTGTAAGATGCTACATCTTCTGGTACACCAAACTCTATTTACGTGTTTTGTCTTTTGTGTGTTCTTGTTAGTGTTGTCCTTTTCTAGTTCTGGGCTTGTTTCTTTCCTGCTTTCTGATGTTCGTTTCTTTTTTGGGACTGATGCCTTCTGATGTTAATGGGCTCCTGGAATGGGCTATGAGTTTAGTCCACTTTCTGAGCCTTTTTTTATATTTCTTTTCATTTTTTGGATTATATAATTTAGCTTTATGTATAAAAATTGTACCCAAAAAAAAAAAAGAAATACTTGCCATTGTCATGAACCATCATTCATGTCTAATTTGAAACGGTTTGATTTAACAATTTTTAACCTATAATTTTTCAGAACAAAAAAACTACTTTCTTTTTTGACAAGAATGACCATCTTTTTTAAATGCTATATGCTTTGAGAAAACATCAATCGCTGTACACTTTGTTTTTTTTTATAAATAAAATATCAATTTATTACTCAAACAAAAATATTGTGCAAAGAGGCTAATCAATCACATTCGGTCGATTTGAACAAAGCCCAAATAAATCAAAGAAAAATGCTGGCCCATCAAGACAGAAATAAGAAAGTATAACAAACCTTCAAGTCAACAATACTAGCATGACGAGAACATAAAAGTGAAGGCAACAATACATAAATTAAAGCAGGCTCGGATATGAATGTAGTCCATGTCGTCCGGTTTTAGTAGGTGCACCCAAACTCATTCCAAGGTCGCCCAGGCCCCAGGCAGCGGAACAGGTTATGGAGAGAGAGTTGGGACTTATGGACTTCTGTAAGGAAACTGGTGAGGATGATCACCTTTGACTTGACTATGTTAATAAACAGGCTATAAGTTATTTTTATCCTCAAACTACTTGTAAAAGAGCTATGAGCATTCAAAAATTTTTTTGGCTCAATATTGTCTTAAAAGTATTCGGAAAAAAGCAATATCATCCTAATCGTTAAATTAATGTCAATATTCTCTTAAAAGAACTAATGGTTAGGATTACATTGTTCCATTTTTAAAAGTTTTGAGGCAATATAGAACAAAAATATTTTCGAACATCCACAACTTCTTTACAAATACTTTCAAGATAAAAATAACTCCTGACCTTGATAAATCAAAATTTACTCATAGTCAAAAATCAAAATTCACAGAGTCGCAAGGTTGAGGGATGGCTGGATGCGATAGTGACTTTTTAGAGAGCCCTTATTCCTTTCTATCCGAACCACCTTCCCGCACAGCTAGACCCACACACTATATTTATAAATCCAAATCCAAGATGAAACAATAGGCTTTCAAAAGAAATAGAGAGTCACTTTCAAAAGAATAGGGAATGCTTTGAAATTTCCTCTCACAATCATCTCCTCAAATTCAACATGAAACAATAGAGGGTCACTTTCAAAACAAACAACAAAGAGTCACTTTCAAAAGAATAGTGAATGTTTTGTAGTTTCCTCTCACAATCCTGTCCTCAAATTCAACACGAAGCAAGAGAGAGTCACTTTCAAAGCAAACAATAGAGAGTCACTTTCGAAAGAATAGCGAATGTTTTGTAGTTTCCTCTCCCAATCCTATCCTCAAATTCAAACACGAAGCAAGAGAGAGTCACTTTCAAAGCAAACAATAGAGAGTCACTTTCAAAGCAAACCGTGATGAGTCTTGGTGATTTACTCTCACAATCCTCTCCTCAAATTCAACATGAATCAATAGAGAGTCACTTTCAAAGCAAAATGTAGTGAGTCTTTGTGATTTACTCTCACAATCCTCTCCTCAAATTCAACATGAATCAATAGAGAGTCGCTTTCAAAACAAAGAGTCACCTTCAAAAGAATAGTGAGTGTTTCGTGATTTCCTTCCTTTGACCACCCCTCTTCATTCTTTAGGTTTCTCTCCTTATCTGTGCTACAAGTCTCTTCAAATCCAGGGAACTTTGCCTCAACGCCCATCATCCTCACCATTATCTTTACACCAATCTCAACATCTTCTCTTCTCTCTCTCTCTCTCTCTCTCTCTCACTTACCCTTCGCATTTTCCATCTGCCAATGGCTGATCCTGCGAGGTTAGTATACTCTCTCTCTCTCTCTCTCTGAATCCCATACTCTGTTTCCTCTCTGTTTTTTTTTTCCTTCATTTTTCATTTATTCACTCTTTAGATCTTTATATCTATACTTGCATCTTCAAGCTTCTTTGCTGTATGTAATATAAGTTCATAATAATAGTGAGTTTGCTGGTTTTCTGCAGTTCAAAGCCCTGGCATTCCATCTTTGTATTCTTGATTACAACGATAGCCATGGTTGTTCAAATGCACTTCCCCAACTCGTCCCCTGCAGATAAATACTCAGCAAACGTGTGGATTTTCATAGTATGCTTGTTCGTCTATGCATTTTCATCCGCCTACCACAAGTCTCATGCCTCCACCTCAAATAGTGATACCCCATATTTCAATCTCTCCTCTCACATAGCTGTAATCTCAGGAAGCATGGCTTGTGCTGTACTCATATCAGTGCTGGGTTCTAAGCCTGTTATAGCGCTCATCATCATTATCTACTTCATTTGCCTCCTTGTATATTTTTCCCCCAACCCAGTGACGGAAATATGCAAGAAGATGGCTGCATATGTGCACCGCAAGTGCAAAGGAGCTGATCATGACGATGACCCAGCAGACAACATGGAACTTGGAAGGAAATAATAAAAAACAAAGGTTGGGCAATCATCAGACAGGTGTAGAGTATTCCGAAACTGCGCGTGTTATAATGCTGTTGTACTGTTGACTGTTGTTCTTTCCCTTAGAAATACGTTTCTTCAATATATTATATGGAAGGCTTTCTCAATTATATTTGGGGAATTTAATTTAATCATGATTACATATATCTGACTACTCAGTCACTTAGTTCTTTTAACAAAATGAAAGGCATCTGTTGTATACTTGTGTTGTTTTCATCGGGCCAGGGCACAGGACTTTTTAATAGTTTAAACCTGAAGTATACACTATATAGCTTCTTTTAGAAAATAGGAATGAACTGGCCATCAACATATAAAGGAAATCGACATGAACGAATATCATATTTAAAGCCAAAATATTCATGTTATGGAATTGAAAATTGAAAATGCAAGCTAATCATTAGAACCAAAAATATGTTATTCTTTTTGGGTGTGACCTTCTAGCTCTCGGTCACTTAATGTTAGTATAATACTTGATAGAAGAGTTCATCCAAAACCGTTTAAATTGGATTATACATTAAGTCAAATCAAATGACAAATTGATAAAAAAAAAAAAAAAGGAACAAATTCGATTATAATTGAAGTTGGCTTTTGTAAGACGTAAAGTTTGTTACTACAACAGCAGGGCTTGCAGATCAACAATTTAAGTCAATGTCCAGTGGAGTAAAGATCAATGATGAGATGAGATGGTAAACTCGAAGCTGAGTGCGGGTGATGTCTAGCTTACATGAACAGAGTCATAAAATGCTAAGGGTATTTTGGTCAGGATAAATTGCCTCCGAGGAAATTTTGGATTTTCCATGAGGCAGTTGTTAATATTTGGTCTCCCAAGAAAAGGGGTTGAGACCTCAGACAAACCAAAAGAAGGAAAATCCGACACCCCTCTTCATTTCTCCTTCCTATTTCAGTTTCCATTGCCAAACAGCTTGGAGAAGTTGTCCAAGAAACAGAAGGGGTAAAATTTGGAAGAATTCAAAGACGAAGTTTAGATGTCACCATCTGTTTACCTTTGAAACAGAAGTACACATTCTCGACAATCAAACAACCCTCGGTATTTCCCAGTTAGAGACAACAAAATCCAATGTCAAACGAGAGAGGCTAGGATGTTAAGTATGATTACAAATACTGGCGAGAAATTCAAAAGTCAGTGGGATCGCCAGCACCTAAAATGTAGCAGACTTCACTCTTTTAGATATATATGTTGTTCTTTACATGGTTCCGTATCCTCTAAATAGTCAATCTGAACAAAAATTCGTTATCACCCTGTTTGGAAGCACTAAGCTCGTTTCACATATGTTTCTCGTACTTCATAAGTTATGACCCGAAACCTACTTATAAGCCATCTCGTTTAGAATATTTTCTGCTATACACTGCATACCAAAATTACAGCATCTAAACCGTGGACAACAATCAAGTTCACGAAACAGCATGTAGATCAGAAGACTAGGATGTCACGCTTGACAACATACGTGAAATAGTTGTTTTTATTAAGATACAGAAGTACTTGTGTTCATATTTTAAATATTGATATTACAAACACCAACACAGGCAAAAATAGGCATAACACTGTAGGAAGGGGGAAAAACTTTTCTGACTACCGGAACTAATTTATCCCGCAAGTACAACTGGACACTGCATATCCCAAATCAGTATTTCAGTACTGAGGCTATTTACTGCTAAAGTTGCATGTAAATGCATATCAAGAGAGGGCAATAAGGTCAATAAGTTGCGGAATGAGTGGATGGCTACTCAATAGAAAAATATGCCACACTGACTCAACTAAGACACAATCACATCAATATCAAAGTAGACATCAACAATGTAGAGTAAAATTCATGGCGAAAGCAGACTAGCTCGTAAAGATCAGAATAAAACAGGAGAAAATCCTTTTTCACGCAAGGATAAGTGTAATTAACACAGAGCGAACCCAGTAAAATGAAAGATTAGAATGAACAAATAAACTGGAGATTTACTGAATCATATATGTCTGCAGCAAAACCAGAGCGAAGAACACTAAAAAGAAGAAACTCATCATAGGATACAAAGAAATCGCCATACTAAGATCATTGTATGTAGCATGGAATGATGGATAGGATCAGATGGATGCTCAATATTATGTTCAGTGAGATTCCTTAGGTAAGATGGACAGCTCTTGGGAAGGGAAGGAAAAAAAGAAGTCATATCAACGGAAAGGATTCCACACTAATGCAAGCTCTCTGAATTCATATTAATTAGTTAAATAACTGTGTGCACATCACACAAAACAAAGCATTTGAAGGCAGATAACCCTCACGAGGCTACACCATCTGGTGCATCGAGCTGAAAGGTGTCCACAATCAATTCTTCAAGTGATGTATGGTGCAGAAACATGGAGGTGACGAAAGATAAGGATAAACTATCAACAACTGAATTTTAGCTATTATAATTTTACAGTTGTCAAATAAATTAATTGGTTCAAACATAGAACTCATACAAAGTAACATATTCAAGATAAGTTACTGCGTTATAGGAGCATTCAAATACCGAGAAGAAACAATTCGCATTTATTAAAGTCTCAATTAACAATTTTTATAATTGCAGGTTCTCTCTTTCAAAGTCCAGCTACAGTGGCAGCAAGATGAAAAACTATAAACATAAAGTAACTCAAGTAGCTTGGCTAAATAGAGATAAGGTTGTTGCATTTTAGTAAAAAAACGAGAAAGACAGAGAGCTCAGAACAGCACTTTCTAGTCTCAGATCAAGCAGGCGAGGCCAAAGCAATCGTTCCATTACCTCATTGCCCCCAAATGGTTTACAAGCTAGAATTACCTAACTCAGCAGGACAGCACTTTCTAATGTACTACCTAAAGACATTCACGTGAAGGAAGACAAGCATGAAGGTTACACTTAAATAGCAATGGCAAGAACTTCATTTCACTCCAAAAGGCACCAAAGTTGTGCACTGAAGGAGCATCACCAGATTTATCAAGTAGGAGAGGACCCCTAGAGGCAACTTGCCTCTGCACCCCAGGCGTGCCTTTTGGTACCTTAACTGCTTCAAACAAAATCACAAACACAGCATGTAGCACTTTGGTACTCAACTCATAGTTTGAGCTTAACTTCACATTCCTCTTAACAGTTTGAAAATTCGAATCAGCTGGAACTAAATTATAAAAGACATTGGCATATAGGGATGTATAATACAAAGAAGGAGAATGCATAGGTATCCATCAACCAAGCCGGTTAAACTAAACATATAGGTACCTGCCAAACAGTTCAAGTAAAATTTCTAACTCCCTAACAAACAGAATTTACATTCCACTTCATTGATATTTCATGTACGAACTAATGAAATGCACTATTAAATTTAAAAAATAACAAAAATCTGATAGATACCAATGCCCTTTACTAGTTTATTCTCGGAAAAGGCGTGGCAGTCCCACTACAGATGAAGACTCAGTCTAGGATTAGATATTATAATAATTGTTTTATGTTTTACGTCTATATATGTCTACATGTGACCATGTTATGTGTCTCATCTTACCCATTATAAGTGTCTTGTGTCAGTTACTACATGTTGTCATCAGTTTCATGTATCTAAGGCATGGTAGTTACTCAGTTATTTTGTCACAAGATAAACCCCATATTATGTATTCTGCCAAGGACATGAATGAAATACCATTCAGAAAACTGTAGAGATTCTCCTACTTCTACTTCTAGGATTAGATTTTGCTTCTAGAAGACTCCCACACCTTCTACCCCTTATTCCATCTCTCTCTCTCTATCAAGTTTCTACCAAAATCTCAATAAAAATTATAAACGATTTTCTTCAACTATTACTGAGCAATCACAGATTCAGCCGAGATTGTTAGTACTCTGAGATTTTGAATAACAATATTAAAGAGAGAAAATAAAACGAAGATATTAAGAAGATCACCCCCTATAAACCGCACATCATGCTTGCTCCTACAGTACAATTTTCGATAAAACATCAGTAAATACAAATGATTTGCTTGTTCACCGATCACCGCATTATGACAACATAAATTATTTTGTCACAGTAATGGTATGAAAGAGAACAAAGGGGTTACTGACTGAAGCTTGACGAAAACAACAATGTGGTGGAATTAAGCAGCACCCGGACTGGAATATAATTCAAGAGACCAACGCGCAAAAGCATTCCACATTGCAATAAAGGATCATATCATGACTAGAAACGAACTATTAAGTTTCAAAATAATTTCGATGTTAGACAGATTAGCAAATGTACAATTACTGAACATGTAAATAACAAAATGGGGGAAGAAACGTATACAACTGTGGGGATTAATTAATCTTCTTGTCCATTTTGGTCACAAGCTGGCGCATCTGAAACCTCCAAAACAAGAAATAAGCCAAGCCTAACCCAATCAAGATGAACATCCAAATATTATCGTCTTCATCCTCCTTCTTTGATCTCATTTCTTGTATACTAAAACTCTCCCTCCCTGAATTCTCCACTGCCCCCTCGTTCACATTTCCATATAACACATACACTCTATCCCTTTCCCCCACGGCAACCGACGTAGGAAACCTCTCCAAATCAAGATCAATCTTATCGTACACTACTCCCTCCGCCCAACTATCTTGGCTTTTCAAAAGCCATAGCTTATTCACGGGGGAGACAACAACAACGACGCCGTCACTCCGGATGGCTATGTCGTCCGCACCAGTCAAATCCTCGTTCAACAACACCAGCTTCACCCTCCCATCATCCTCACCTACCTTGAACATCTTGCCCGTACTGGATTGCACCACCAGCAGATACCCCTTGGAGACATAAGCAATCCCATTCAGCCCAACGGAACTATACGGTGTATCCCGGTCCACAGGATGAGCTGTGTACTGTGGCGCTCTCGAGAAGATCGAGGCCTCTCCTTTCTCGTTGACCTTCCAGATGTAGTTACCGGCGGAGTTGGTGACATAGGCATTACCCTTGTAATCCACCGCGACGTCGTTTGCAATTGGAGGGGTGGACTCATCGTCGTCGATGGCTGCGTTGAGAGTAGACAGGAAAAGACGTTGACGAGAACGGAGGTCGTAGGCGGCTAGGGCGTTGAAAGGTGGGAGAGGCTCCCGAGCATGGACGACAACTAGGAGGCGTTTCTTAAGGGAATCGACGGCGAGACCAGAAAAGGTAACATTTTCAGGGAATGAAGGGTCAGAGATAAAGGTTTCAACAACGCCGGCGTCAGAGACGGCTGAGATGACCCGTTGATTGAGTGATCCAACGAGAAAGTGCTGACCCAATCGGTCCCAAGCTAGGCCTTCCGGGTAGAGATTCAGCGACCTGAAATTGATGCTGTGGGGTGATCCAGCGATAACTGAACTAGGCCTTGAGATGAGAAAGGTGATGGAGAACACGAAGAAGAACAAGGCGTGCTCGGACGAAACCATTGACATTGTGATGGCTCCTTCAGGAAAAATTGAGGGCAAGAAGGGAACCATAATTAGTATGGTACTCACCCCTCCAAGTGTTCTAAGAGAATTTGGCAAGTAATTTTGTATTTTGTAATCACCTAAAATATCTATTGGGGGCCCACATATATCACTGTTTTCATCGTTATAATAAAATTTACATTATTCAAAATATACCGGTTTAGATTTAAAATTATTAATCTATAATTTTTAATAATAAATTTACTTCTTAAGAGGTGTAAATTATAATGGGACAATACCTAAGTTAAAGTTAAGTTCTTCCCATCAATTATGTCAAATTCTCCTATTAGATATATTCATGTACTCTATTTTTGAAATATTAACATTTAGTATTATTTAATTATAAGCTTATACATAAAAAAATAAAATACATGACCATATATACTTAAAAAAATTTGACACGAATATAAGTAACTTGACTTAGGTATTTTTTTATTATAATGTTATCCTTTTCTTAATTTTATATCTATTAAAATAACAAAACAGTTAAGATATAAAACTATTTAAATTGAATACGAACTATTTAATCAATCTGAATGTTACAAATTAAAATCACCATCCCAGGCTTATCTTTTTATGGCTATGGAATGTGCTAATGCTTATGCATGCTTTTTTTTAAAAAAGCATATGAACATCAGTTTACTTGTCTTTTATTTGACGTTTTTGAATAATTTTGTTGAAAAAGTACTATTTTTTCTTTTAATAATAAGATCTTATTTTATAATTTATAAATAAAATTTTATAATTAGAATAGGAGAGTATGTACTAAAATAATCAAATTCTGATAACTTTTATTTTTAAATTAAGTACCTGACAATTCAATTGAACTTGCAATCTCCTCCTAATGAATTGAATTCTAATATATTTTGACATATTATTGTATATTAAGCTTTGTTTTATCTTTAAAAAAGGAAGATAAATTCTGTTGAACCTAATGTCGACACGTAATCCCCCAAATTTGGCGGTAGAGAGCAACGAACAGTTTCTCTTCGAACCTCACCCACACTTCGTTCTCTTCCCTTGCTCAACGAAGCAAACGTCTTCTGGGAAGAAGCCACTACCAACTAATGCTACTCAGGGCATCATTGTCACCGCCTGGCGGAGCCGTTGTTTGCTCCGGCGAACAATTCGGCTTCTGCCATCGTCATCGTTTTATCTCTCTGACTGATCCGGCTCGCGGTCATCTCAACAAAAGTAGGTCACGACCCACTAGCACCAGCATCTTCATTCAGCTTGAATCCAATGGCAGAATTTTCGAGAGGGGCCATAGCTCAAAGTTTGTGTTCACACCCAGGGCTGCTGATTCTACCCAATCTGCCTCCGTTGATGTTGGTAACAAGACCATTGTTCCGGATGAGGGATTCTCACTTTCTAAGGTCTGTTTGTTTTGCTTGTGTTGTGGTAGTTAGTATTGGGACCCAATTTAGTTATGTGAAAGGATTTGTAGGGTCTATTATTTAAAATCTATCAAACATAGGAAGGTTTTGTGAGAGAATGCGTGGCGACACTGCGAAGATTCCTTTTTCTTTGGAAAAGAAAAGTCTTTTTTTGATGTATTACCGGAGAAAGCGTTGGTATGATGTCAAGACTTCGGCGAATATGACACTATTCTACAATCAGAACTCTTTAGCATCCCGTACGATATGAGTTTAAAACGTTAGTAGGTCGATCTTTACTTATTTTTACCATAATCTTCAAGTTCAGTTTTACTCCGCGAAGAAAGAAACTTGATAGTGCTGGTTTTTAACATTCCCATAGTGAGAATGAATTTACTTTTGTTGGACCAACGAATTGCCACAAATTCAAATTATTTTGCTTCAAACTTTCAAGTCATAAACAAAATACCATAGTGAATGCATTGATTGTCTCTATTATTGTCCTGCTTTCTGATGGAACTCGGCACTGCAAGTGTTAGTTCGTGTTAACTGACTTGCTGATTCGGATGGTTTTTTTGTTTTTCCTGTTCCCCTCCCTATGAAATTTAATGACTAGTTTAGTATCATTTATTTATCGGACAGACTTTCAAAGGAATTTCGTTTATTGCAGATTTCATTTGGCGTTGTTGGTCTAGGTGTTGGGGTCTCACTTTTGGGGTGAGTTTTTCCCCTAAATTAAAGCCTAATAGCCATATAAAGTGCTTCTTTTTATAACGATGGCTTTTTTGTTTGAAATATACAGGTATGGTTTTGGGGCATATTTTAATATCCTTCCCGGATCAGAATGGTCTGCTATAATGTTAACGTATGGGTTCCCTCTTGCGATTATTGGAATGGCACTCAAGGTGAAAGAAGTGTTCATTAATTCAAAAGTAGTTATAGTATGGACTATGGAAATTTTGGCTAATCAATGTTGTTGATGTTATTGTAATTGAGTATTTCATGCCTATAATTTTTCTTACTGTTAAGAAAAGGGGGAAAAGTAAGGCCTTGCCAGCCGAAATTCTGTGCAAGGGATGGTCTTCAGGACATGCATCATTATCAAAATTTGACTTTTGGGCTCTAGGGGATGCTCATGCAGTTCACGAGCTTAGTTTGGTTTATATTTTGACAATTGGGCCATCTTTTTTTGCAGTATGCTGAACTGAGACCAGTTCCATGCCTGACCTATTCAGATGCTCAGAATTTAAGGGAAACATGCGCCACCCCAATTCTTAAACAGGTAATTTTATTTCGATTATGAATCACGGTGTCCTTTTAAGTGTTTTTCTGATGAGTTTTTCTTTTCCAGTTCTAGAATTTTAAAATATGTCTCATGTTTTTCATATGTCTCTAGTTGAGTGTTGTCTTCTCTGTTCTGTAAGTACATCAGCACTGTTCTATTTATTGATTTGGCCAATATAGTTGCTAACTTGGCACATTCATGCTATGTAGTGTGTTCATAAAGTTTGCCCCTTTTCCTTCAGGCTGGAGTTTTTACAGAAAATTTTAATCATAGCTTTAAGAGTTAAACATGCATTGAATAAAATGTGATTGATAAAAGAGGCAACCTTTCATCGCCAAACCAACTTGATATGTTCACAATATATTTTACTGCAGATAGTTAATGCTCATGCACCTGTTAACATGATTAATTTTCTTATGTAGGTAAAGTGAAATGTACATATTCTCTTTTTGCTTTCCTTAACTAATATCTGTTTAGAAGATTCTATTTTTCTCAAAGGTAGGAAAATGCGAACATTCATTTGTGGCAGAATATTTCTTATTTTCTTTGTTCTTGCTGCATGATTAATTCATATCTGCAGAATGATGTCTTCTTAGTGGCTGAGCGATTAATATTTTCCATCAAAACTATAATTGTTTATGCTAGATGAGAAATGACAGCCAACAGAATTATGAAAGATGCATATCAATTATCAAAGTTACTGCTTTAAGATTTGTTTCTCCTGTGATTACCCTCTCTGTGATGACTTCAACTTGAATTTGTTCTTTCTGGGAATATCTAACGCACAAAGTGCAGAAAGTACAGCCTAGATACAAACTTCGTATTTCTGCTGAACACTGATCTCTCAAAAGTAATTACATTATTACTTAATGATATAATCATAATTGGATCTTCTCAAAGTGCTTCTTGGCGCTTCTAGATATACTATAAGAAAATAAAATCACGTAATGATTTTATATATCATGTATACATCTTTAGATTGAAATGTTTCATTCACTTCTATATCCTCATTGTGCATTCGATCATATCCCAATAAATATGGTTACAAAATGAATTTACTGTGTAAAATGTTCATGGCCTTGTAGGTCAAGAATGATGTCACTCGATTTCGGTATGGGGATGAGCAGCATTTGGATGAGGCTTTGAAACGGATATTCCAATATGGGCTAGTATGTTATTTGACTTTACCGCATTTCTTTTAGAAGCATAATAGCCTTGTATATTATTATTATTATTTTCTTATCTCATATTTCAAGGGTAAAATCAACTTCTGTTTCTTTGTTTTACAACATGCACAAAAGCAAGTACAGTTTATTATCGAAGGGCTTTTAATGTGAGGTGAGATGAGTTGTTGGTGCACATTTTGACAACACGTACAGAAACTGATAGTTGTGGATAGCTTCTTCAGTGAGGGAGCATTTTCCTCTTCCAATGATGTTTTAAGTGCATGAGGGGCTTCTTTGTAAGGTCTGCATTACCAAATTGGACAATATTTTCAAGAACAAAATTGTAATAAAAGCTTGATTTGTTGGAGGAAGCCTGTGAATTTTCCCTCTTCCCCTCTCATGAAACCCCTTAGGGTAGAGCTTGAATTGTGACAAAACTTAGACCTGCCATTCCTGGTTTAAAAGTTTGATTTAATTTATTAGAAAGAATTCATGGGGCACAGTGTTTCTTCATGAAGGCTACAGGAAAACCTTCATCCAAAAGTTTAAGCATTTAGACCCTTCATCCAAAAGTTTAAGCATTTAGTGGAAGGCCCTTGAATGGTTTTTATATTTATCATCTGAAATGGTTGAATCCTAGTGAAAATCTGGAATCCTTTAAAGTACTAACAGATGCTGCACAGAGCATATGGTTGGAGGAAATTTTGAATATTGAGCAACATGATGACACCTGTTCACATTGATGGATTACAAACAAATGAATTGCATAATGGAACTGATCTCTTTATAGGGAAGAATGAACTCGGCACTCAAGACAGAATAGCAAATTGGGGGTGCAATGGTTACATTTTTGGCAGTTGGCATATGCAGTTATCTCTTTTCTGATAACAGACATGATTATAAGGATGTAGTTCCACTCAGTTTTCATTATGGTAGAGTGTCAAGTTGCCAAATGTGTGATGTTTTTTGAGTCGTAGGTTACTTCTTTGCGGTTCATTAAGCTATTTTTTTTTTTTTGGCATACCTACAGGACACCAGCTTTTATAGAAGGATCAAGGCAGAGTATCGGACAGCAAAATCCATAAGTATAGAAACTAAATAACTAACGTGATAGATAAATTTGAAATAGAATTCGAATATATCTAATTCTTTCCCTGACCATGGGGATAAAGATATAAGGAGTTGAGAAATATAAAAAACATGGAAAAAGCTTAAGCTGCTTCCACATCCCCTCAAGCTGGTTGGGAAATGTTTTTCATGGACGACTCTCTTGTTAAGATATTCAGGATCTTCTTGGTCAGTCCTTTAGTTAGCATGTCTGCCAACTGGTCATTTCTAGGGACACAGGGAATGCAAATATGTCCTCTTTCTTTTTGTTCTTAACTAAATTACTTTTATAGTTCTAAATGTATGGTTTGACATGACTCTGTGAAGGACTGGATTAGTGGCAATCGAGATAATTGATTTCCTGTCACAATAGATTTTCGAAGTTGTGGGGCTGTGGATGCTTAGTTCCTTAGCTACCCTTTCAATCCACAATGCCCCACAAACTCATGGGCTTATAATTTAAATTTGACATTTCGCTTCTTACTCCTTATTAGTAGATTTCCACAGACAGAAGTGCAATTATTAGAAGTGTAGCTTCAGTCACTTGTATTTCCATCGATATATGCACCAACATAGGCTTCTGCCTGCGATACCCCTTGCTTTTCTAAAGCATTCCTCTCCCTAGTGACCCTTTAGGGTACTTCAGGATCCAATATACTGCCTCAAAAAATTCTGTTATGTGCGACTGCATAAAACAAGTCACCGCATTAAATACAAAAGCTATGTCTGGACATCTATAGGCAGATGAGCCTCTCAACTATCTTTTGATCTTTTGATCAGTATGTCTTTTCCTTGTTTGATTGGAGCTTTATGTTGGCAATCAACTATGTGCTTTCATTGGTTAATGGAAATGTCTACTTTTGATCCAGCATAATCAATTTCCAGGATGGATTTCAATGGGCCAAGATCTTTAATTTCAAATATAATAGATGATTTTTCTTCTAGTTAACGGTTCTGCATCATCACCACCTATCTAGATAACGTCATCCACAAAGACAATTGCAACAGGAATTTCACCATCTGAATGATTAAAAGACAGGGTGGAGAGCCTAATTCTATTTATATGCCTTAATTGTTACCTGATGGGGTTTGACAATCGTAAAAGCTATGGTGTGAAGTTCATTTCTTTTTTGTCTGAATAATCAATATTTGTGAACTGAATTGTGATACTTACATGATTTATCTAACATGAAAGTGTTAGTATATATTTTTAATCTTGGCTCATGAAATTAATTTAGCTGCTTTAAAATTCCCAGGGAGGAGGAATACCAAGGAGGAGTGCACCTGTTCTAAAAATGATTCGTGAAGAAGTATGATTTTCCTGTTTTGGTTAATTTACTTATCTTTTCTATATCTGATGTTTCTTTGATGCTTTTTTAATATTGATCTGATTCTATAGGCAAGCGTTAAAGGAAAATATTGGCAGTTCTTCATTTTCTAGAAAAGATGATAATAGTTTGCGGGAAATTATTGTACTAGTTCATGTGTTTCCCTTTCTTACAATAAGATCATGTTTTTTGGAAAAACACTTTCCCCTCATCCTTTTACTATCTATATATAATTTTAAGTAGTTATTTGTTATGACAGCTTTTTAATTTCTTTGATTCTGTTTTCAACTATTATGTGTGTGACATTTTAGTCAGTCTTGATGTGATATCATTTTTTTTCCCCTTTTAATTCTAATCTTTATTGTAAGCCTACGCATTACAGGTTTTCCTTTTAATCGATGTGGACAATTGGCACGCTATAATATTCAGCATTTATTCTTTGGCTTATGTTTAGATCCCTTGTATATTGTCGTCTCAATTATGTGGGACTGACCTTATAGCCATTTTGGTAACTCAAGCTCATGTCAACTTCATTTATGGAAAAAGATGTTTGATCTACGTATGCAAGGTCCCAAAATTTGCGTGATTGCTTGCTAGGTTTCCTCATGCCATAATCTGTGTTTAACTGAGATGCTATCCTGAGAATGATTTGATAGAGAATCTCTTACTTGATTAAACTCTATGGTCATTGCTTAATTGATTCTGCCTCATGATTAGGTCACACCACTTGGTAAATACTGTTTGGTCCTGGTTTTTGAGGCTAAGGCTCTGCAGTTATCAGATTTTGAACGGAGACAGGTAAGCAACTTTCCTATACTGTAGTGTTTACTATTAAAATGCTCACGAAATGAAAGAGGCCAACGAAATATTCTATATTCATGTCTTACAAATACCCCAAAAACAGTTCTTTCTCTCATAAAAGGTTCCAGTTGTTTGCTCAAAAGGGGGGGGGGGGATTCCAGTTGCAAATATCATTGGATGACCACGTATGCATTTGACTTCAATGGAATGAGGAAATGCCCTCGTATTTATACCTAAAAACCAATTCAATATGCAAAAACTAACACAGTATTTGAGGGGACCTCCTTTTAGTGAAAAGTTTAGAGATCTTGATACAAAGTTGAAAGTTGCCAAACTATATGTACTAGGGCATGATTATTTGGCCCTGAACTGTAAACCAAAAAGGGGGAACCCAATTGTCTTGATCAGTTTAGCTTCGGCAGTTGGTCAACCTTGACAATTTCAGTCGAAAGATTCTTGGATGATCCAAATCGATCCATGATCTATTTTCCGGATGCATGTTCATCCATTTGTAGATCATTTATTTGGACCGATATCTAATCCATCCAATCTGCAAATTACTTAAATGTTACACTAAAACTTTTTTTTTGGCCGAAATGTTAAAATGTATAGTTTAATAATAATTTATTCTGTAAAGTTATGGTTGATGTATTTTAAAGCAGCAACTTTAATATTCTGCTCAAAATTTAGAATGGTAAAAAAAAAAAAAACAAACAAACAAAAAAGAAGAAGAAAGGATTGCATGTGCTTATATACATGTGCATGTGTGCATACCTACACACATGTATATATAGTAGGCGACGTGCATGTGTAGGTAGCATTTATATGCGCGTGGTATATACACATTCTTGGATTTAAAGGGCAGGTCGAATAGATCAAAAGTGAATTTGTCCATTGGAAATTCATGATATATTGGGTTGGTTCCGATGTATTTTTATCTATAACTTTAATCTTAATATGCGGATTGAACAGACTTGTAGATGACGTCTCAGTCACTTTATTTATTTATTTTTTTTAAGACAACATATTTTGAAAGCTTTTACCATTTGTGTCGATTGCTTTTGCTGTTCCACAATATTCCATTTAATTGAAGTATGAGATCCTCAGGCGTGTTAATATCTCGGTATAAATGTCAACTTCTTCAATTATGTGTGTAGGCAAAATTTGCGTCATTCTTTGGCCCCGGAATTACAGCGGAAGTCGGTAAGTCTTTATAATTGTAGGTTGTTCTGGTTCTCAGCAAACAAGTATGGATTAAAAGGAGCTTTTCACTTCCTCTCCTCTTCCCCTTCTCATTATTGGATCAAAATTTCAATCGTTAAGATTTAATATTTTATAAAACTTTTATCATTATATTACATATTAAAAAAAAACTAAATTGTTAAAAGTCGATCGAGATAGTTCACAATTGTAGCTTGCTATTAAAATATTTTATAAAATAAATTTTTCCTGCATCTTTTCATTACAGCTCTAAACTGTACTGGCTAAATTTTAACGGTTTAAACTTATTTATTTATTTTTATTGTGTAATATTATAATAGTTTTATAAAATATCAGATCTTAACTATTGAAATTTTAACCTAAGGATGAGAAGATGAGAGGAAGGGAAGAAGAAATAATCCTCTCATATGAATTAAAAGCCACAAATTTTAAATAATGGATGCATTCTGATGTATTAATCTGGGTGCAGCGAAGGGTGAGAACGATCTATACGAGGTTCGGCTTATATCTGATGCAGATGCCAATGTATCTCCTTCTTCAAGTGCATGACAACTTAGTCTCCACTGTCATCATGCTGTTTTATTGAATCACATGAGTTGGGTCCCTTGAATTTCATGGAAATAGTAGATTGTAAAGGCAACAAATTGTAAATTTTGAAATTCACTGAAAGGAAAAGGAGAAGCAGTTGGAAAGAAAAGGCCAATACTTGTGGGGAGCACATTATTTTACTCTTGATGTACAGGAAGAAATTAGTTTCATATCTGCTGAAATTTTCTAGCCGCTGGTTATTTGTGTTTGATAGAGACTTGGGGTTGCTCTATTGGTTTTGAGATGCTTCTACCAAGAAGCTCATATGAATTGCAGGGCATTGGCAGGTCATTGACATATAATACTGCTCTTATTAGAGGTAAAACATATGGAGACAAGTGAAAAGAGTGACAGGTTAAAGAAAATGGTTTATTTGACTTCACATCTCTCTAATTAGGAATCCACAAGAGCTTTTTTCCCCCGGATCATTGCACTAATATTTTGAGAACGACTTTTTTGGAGGCAAGTGGAATGTCTGCTCATTACTCCCTCCGTCTCTTATTATAAGAAACAACTATCAAAATGACTTCAAAATGCTAGTCAAATTTAACTAAAAACAATAAATAAATGTGCAAGACATATACTTATTTTTACAATTATAATGAGTGAAGAGGCAATGAGAATATATAAGAGGTAATGAGTGAAAATGTATTGCAATAAGTAACATATATTTAATAGGGTAAAAGCAAGAATACTAATTTAAAATTTCAAATATCACTAGTTTGCTATGAGAGAGATTATTCTTTTGAAAAGGGACAGAGGGAGTAACAATATAGAGCTGCTGGTATCGGCTCCCTAGTGTTTTTAATCTTAATTGGAGGAAATTACTGAACAAGTAACAGAACTTACCGATGGAGTTCATCAAAGAAGAAAGAGAAATAAGTATATTGGAGAGATTAAAGGAAAAGGTAAATATTACTCCCTCGGTCCTAAATGTAGGATTTTTTTTTTATAATATAATTTATACTACAAAATGGATCTTAAATTATACTAGAAAAGGGTATAAAAGGGGTTTTATATTTAGAACCAAAAGAGTATTAATCATCAAAAGATTGTTAGAGGCGTAAGTCTGTAGTTTTTGGCTCTACTAACTAAAGCAAATATACCATGTTTGATCCAAATGATAACACTCTAACTCCTGACACTTGAACAATTTTACATTCTAACTCTTTCCCGCGAACTTAGGGTGCCCCTAATAATTGTGTGGAATGCAGCTTCCTTGAAAAAGTTCTGCTGAAAATTGGATTTCACAATTGTGTTGAGCTTGTTATGCAGTGTTTTACTGAAGCCAATACTTAGGAAAGAACTCTTTTGTACAGGTTCCTTAGTTTAAAAATAAATAATAATTGTTAGTGTCAATTATGAGAATGAGTGGCACAAGCCAATTTTCACCACACAATGGACAAATCATAAGATCATGATCACTTTATCCTTTTAATAACCCTTCTTATTATTTTATCTTCCGTTTCTTTCCAAGAAGCACAAGCTCAACCAGCAACATTGCTGAAAATGTATGCCTTTCTTTATCATGTTACAGACTCTTTTCCTTGACATCTAGCGATGAAGATGCTGATCTTTATATGCCTTCCCTTCTCTTTATCTTTAAGCCTTTTCTTCTTCTTGATCCATGGAAAGCACCCACTTTGCCTGTAAAGTTGATCCACTTGCGTCCCCAACGCATGATTCTTTTCCATTTCTTTGTCTTTATCCTTCTCTTCTACCTGTATATCCATTTGTTCTCTCACATCAATGTCACATCATGGCAGACAGATCTCTATGAGAGAAAAGGACGTGGACCTCAAATAAGATGAACTTAAGTGGATTCTGCTTAAGTCAATCATGAATAGATATTAGAACAACTAATAAGTAAATTTGATTTATTTAAACATTCTTTTATGAAGTTATATCAAATATCTTTTTCATGAAATGTTCCTTTAAGTTATTTGTCAAGAATTATTAAATAATAAATATAAAAATGTGATAGATATGATTTAGAAATGGTGTAAATGAGTTTTTCGGCCTACCCTTTTCAGCAGACAGACTCTTGGTGTCAAACACAATTATTCCAACCAATGCAGAATCAGATAAAGATGACAAATTTGAAGTTTCAATCAAGGGACATGAATTATTGAAGGTTCTGCTTTATTAAAAATGACAGCATCTCTGTTCCTGATTGCACGAATAAATGCCCTTCCAAAATGTTGCAAAACAAGTACTCAATTATTAGATATTTTTCTCACTTAGAAGTTCTAAATGGCCAAAAAGTCACGAGCAATAGAAGCACACATAAGAGTTGGCCAGAAAATGAAGAGCACTACCATACAAAACTCATTCAATAAGGTGGTTTATGGAATCCCTCATCATCTTGTTTTGCAGTTCAAGAGAAAAAGAATAATGTCTTCAGAAAAAATGGTGTTCTATGCAGGTTATAGAATTTAATGGTTCAAATTTAGTTTCTGTATGTGGGATCTTTGGGTAGTGGAAGCCTGCATGTTTGTACACAAGGGTTTCATATGATAACAGATTGGTGAACAGAAAAGTTCCCAAGGACAGAGACAAGTTCAACTGTATAATTCTTAAAAAGCAGAGAGCTTGGGAAAAGAAAGTATGAAGGGACCAACACTAATCGAAGCTGCAACACCAGAAACATAGGAGGGACCAACGTATGTATCACTACCCCACTTTGAAAGGGTACTATCTAATTATTCAGCCTTCAGATTCCATTTTCCTTCTTGGAAATCACAACCAGTGGACTAGGGTCCCCCCCCCCAAAAAAAAAAGGAAAAGAAAAGGAAAGAAAAATATCCCCTGAACTTTTGAATGATAAGTTTGAAAGTGTTGAGAAAGTGTACGTATTTTATTGACTTAATGATTTGTTGCACATACCATAATTTGGAGAAAAATCCCAGTTAAATCGTGTAAAAGATTTTAAAACGATTATTTCGAGAAAGAAGTGAAGGAGGAGTAAGAACCTCTTGGTCTGGTTTGGATCTTGCATTTGAAAAAGGTGAATCTGGAATTTCCTTTACATTTCTGTCTGTGATGGATGGAGTTGAAGCAGGGCTGGGGCTGCTTGAACTGAGATAAGGAAGAGTACTTTGAATCCCCACATCTCTTGTCTTTCCCTCTTTCTTCTTTTCTGTACCAAAAAAAAAAAAAAAGTGATTCAATTAGTAATACGAGTAGTTATACATAAAGAAAAAATTCCAGGATCTTGAGAAAGGGGTTTATATTATTATTTATTGTGTTTTGAAATAGAGAAAAATGGATGCAATTCAGTACAATATACTTCAAATACGAGGGGGGGGGGGTGAACGTACAGGGTTATCTCAGACTGGTGCGAGGAAAAAAAAAATAGAAAATAACAGAATATATACTGAAAAAATTCGTCCAGTTCTATATCACCTCCACTAAGGAACATTAAGTCATTAAGAAAATAAGTGGGATCTATCTCAAAGAAGTGCATGACAAAAATTAAATAATCTGAATAAGTGAATATTAGAACCTGAAACTGAAAACCGAAGAACCCCATCTTCTTCTTCATGTGTGTCAGTTGATGATGTCTTTGTCTGAGGATTTCTTGAAGAATAAGCTGTAGGATTATCAAACATGGTAATAGCTCTGTTTGTTGATTTACGAAATGATCTTCCACTGCTGATCAGAGCTTTTGAAGATAAACATTCTAATGGTACTTCCCCAGAAAGGGGATTACATATATACTTCTCTGCTTCATTCCACTTTGAATTCAAAGCTAACCCATCTGGAGATAAGCATGACCTTGCCTGTAATGCTGCATCATTACTCCAAATCAGTCAAATCACAAAAGTTTGCTTTGTGTCAATCTCATCCTTTTAACACCAAATTCATATCCTATATATTCTATAGGCGCTAATCTAGAACCCTACATGCTTTTTAACCTAGTACATGGACAATAATGGAATGAGTGTTCAAAGTATATATTAATGGGTTATAGTCTGTATATGAACTTTTTGACTAATTATGAGTTTGATTCTGTATTTATTTTCTGTTACCTCTGATAGCGGTATTGAAGGAGTAGGTGGAAGGATCTATTCCATCTGCGAACCCAAAAAAAAAAACAAGAAAGAAGAAGTTGTGAGAAGAAAAACTCATGAACTCCCATGAATGAAAAAGAAGGAAAGATAGAAAGGGAAGAAATAATACCTTTAAAGGTGTATGCAGGTGAAGAAGCAGCACTGGAGAAAGTGATGTTTGATGATCTAAAAGACCTAGTTTCATCATTAAAGCTTCTGATATATGATGCAGAGTACCTTCTGGACTTAGTTTTCACTCCATTTCTTTGTGCCTTCAATTCCCATTCTCTCAAGCTGAACTCTGAACTTTCACTTGTCTTTGTGCTGTAATTAGGAGATGCTTCCATGGCTGAGGCCATCACTGATATTGAAGGCCTGTCTATATATCTACTGTACTGAAATTTGCAGAGATTTGACTGTAAATGGAAGCAGAGACATAACCAGAACGAGGGTTTAAAGGATGAAGAAGAAGCTATTGGCGGAAACTAGAAACTGGGTTTTTCTTTCAGTGCAAAGACTGGGCGTTATGCCAAACTTCTCTCTGTGTTTGAGTCTGTGTCTCGAAGTTTGCTCTTGCCTTTTCAACCTTTTAGGTGCATAGGCATGGTTCGTTTCCTTTGACTTATATAGTACTCCTCGGTCCTAATTATAAGACCCAATTGACTTATTGAGGAGATTAAGGATAAGTTAAGTTTATTTATAATAAATAAGTGTTGTCATTCTTAAAATATCTTTACTAATTAAGTATAGCTAAAACTATCATTATTAGAAGGATTATCTTGGAAAAAAATGCATAAAATATAAGAAACAAAATGGATTGGGTCTTATAATTAGGACCAAATAAAAAGTCAAATTGGGTCTATATTAAGGACCGGAGGAGTATAATTTTTTAAAAGAAAAAATATGAACATATTTTTTTCTGGTTAAGGTGTATTTGGCTGCATCTAGTATCCCACAATATTTTATGGTGCATTCACACACATGCATGCGTAGTATTTCTAGGTGTGTCTAGGACCCAGAAGTTTTTTTTTCTTTGTTTTTATTTGGTGCTAAATGCATCAAAAAATATTTTTAAGTGCTAGACGCATCTAAAAAAATGTTTTAAGATATTGGATGCATCAAAAAATACTTCACAATGTTGAACATACTTTAGGGGTGTTGGATATAATATAAAATACTTAAGGATACTGGATGCATATAAGAAAATATTTTAGGGTGAAGCATCTTAACCCTATTTTTTCTTTAATCATTTTATGATTTTTTCTTTAACCCTATTTTTTCTTTCAACTTTACAAATTAGGAAGGATATCTTTCAATTATTTTAGAATAATTCACGTGCTAGAATTTCAAATAAATAATAAAAAAGGTTACTGCATAATAATGATGATGCTAAAAATATAATAAATACTTCACAAAAAGGTCTCTATTTTTTGTGATCGTGTGAAATGTGTTTTAAAAATTTATTTCTCATTTTAATAAAGAAATAAGAAGATTATGTTTAAATCTTACAGGTCAGAGTTGAAGGTAGCTTTGTTTTTTATTTTAAAATTGAGCAACTATTTGTAAATAAAATAAAAATGCATTAGGCTAAATCTTGCTTAACTTGTTACCGAAAAAAATTGCTTCACTATAATGAAGTGATCATTTCGCAGTAGAAAATACTTTTGGGCATTAAATCAAATTACAATTAAAATATATTAAATTATTCATATAAAACTTTTTTTTTTAATTTGATAACTAAAAATTTAGGTGACTTGGATCGCGAGGGTCACCAAGACTAGAGTATGCTTTCAGGCTCAAAGAGTTCTTACAAAAGTACTTTCAACTAGAACTTTTGAGTTATGAGTTAACTTCTTACCAACTGGATTAACTCTTACTGGTATTCATATAAAACTCTTTAGGACTTTTTGTCCACAATACTTGACCGAACCGACTAAAAGACTTATTAATATAATTTTTCAACTTGAGTTTTAATACGACGTGGAAGAGCTTTTTTAATTGGACTTTAGATTGATCGTAAATTAAGGAATCTAGTAATAAATTTATGCCATGCGAGCCTCAGACGATTATGGATCATTAAAAAAAAAATAGATTGGCAAGATTTTGCTGCCAAGTTTGTCAGGGGACAATAGAGAAACATACTTTTATTTATATAGGAAAAGGGGATGGAGTGGTTGATTGAAGAAAGAAAAGGCCAAATTTTGTTAAACTTTGTTTGATTTGAGTTTTATTAATTAGATACATTGCATAGGCATTTACTTGGACAGTTCCATTTATTTAATATTGTCACCACATTTTGGAATTATCTGGCTCTATTTTTAAGATAAAATCTTCCACAAAGTCTAAACAAATCCAATGTGCTCAATTTCATACAATTCAAATTGTATTTTTGCAGGTTTTCAATTATATTAAATATCTCGCATCAAAGATAATGTCTCAAATTTTGGCCAAACAAAAATGTGTCTAATTTTTTTCACCTCGAAAAGGTCAGACTTTTCTTTAATATTTTCATTTGAAATTTGATAGATGAATCAAGTACTATTTAATTTGATACTGACAAATTCGTTTTTGATAT